>NW_010545592.1:105784-178134 GCF_000687285.1 Phaethon lepturus
TGCTAAAGATGTATTACTAGAAGGTGTATGCAGTTAGAATTTTGGGTTAGAAGGTGTGTGTATATATGTGTGTGTATATATATACACACTCCAAATGCCAGAAGTTTTCAAGTGCTTTTAGAAATTCTTTCCAGAATCAGGTTTGCAGCAGTAAGCTTTTTTTCTAAAAGTCACTGCATGCTTTCTGAATTTAACAGCATATCAATGTTTTACAACAAAATTTAATCCCTACTGGAAGCACAGTACATGTAAAAGGCTTTTTAAAAATTTAAAAAAAAAAAAAAAAGTGAGAGAGCCAGGCCCAGAGTTAGAACTTGCCAAAAGCTTATCTGAACTTGTAAATCCTTTGAGAATTCCCTTTCATAATAGGTTTGAACGCTATCAGCCTCAGTACAAGTTTTCAGTGTAGGTATCACAAAAATACAAAGTCTTTGAACTTAAAGGCCAATATTTAATCAATGATTTTGTATAAGTTTCTTCCATTCCCCTTTGCCATTAGATTTCTTTGAGTGCTGAAAGCACAAAGTACTCAGTCTGACACCCAGTGAAGCTAGTAATGCACCAGGTCTGATGGATACATTGCTGGAATTCCATAGTAGTAATCCTAGTAAGAGTGTTACATTAGTAAGAGTACTGTAAAGCTTTTAAAACGCTCTGAGAACAATAATTATGTATGAACTGTATGGTATAACAGAAAGCATTAGTCCAGGGAACTATGTGAAAGGGGAGGGTGAGAGGGAGTATCTGACCTTGCCTGCTAAAATAAACAGGCATAAATTAGGGAATACCAGAAGAAAGCTGACTCTTAAGCCTTAAACTTGCAAGACTTCCAATTTAGGAAAGAATAAAAAGGCTTGGTAGGAATGGTTAAGTGAATGACACCATCTTCCACAAGCCTCCAACCTTCAGAGAAACTGGAAAAAATATCTTAGGTGAAAAAATATTTTATTAATATTGTTTGGGTAGAGTCTCTCCATTTCTTTACGTTGATGCAAAATAAGGCATTTTGGAACATTAAATCTAGAGTACTGGGGCAGTCATCAAACTGGCTGGTAGGAGGCACAACTAACTTGCACAAAGTCTGTTTCAGAGGGTCACAAAACATGTAAGCTGATATCTCTTGCTGGTCATGAAAATAAATTTTAACTTTTCAACTATTTGATCTTATTTATGAAAACTTTAACTTTTAGCAACTGATATAATTCATCAGAAGTTGTGTCAAATAGTAGGGAACTTTATTTCCTATGGTAGCTTTATTTTTTATCATTCAAGTGGATGGGGTAGGATTAGAGAATACCAAAGCAGAATACTTAGATTACTTACCACATGAAGAATTTTATTTTCTGTTTCGTACACTGTACAATCCTATAGTGAAATAAAACAAAAACAATTAATGCACATTATTTTAAATTTCCTGTTAAGAAAGAAAAGACGACTTTATGCTGGTAACTCTCTCTTACAGATGTACCCATAAAGACAAGTGATCTCTTGAGTTTTGTCATATCCAAAAGGTTACTTTACAGTCTTAGGAAACTTGACTCCTCTTGTGGCCTGTTAACCTCGGGGATCTATTCTTCTCTTTACAATCATGAAATTCTCTTGCTCAATACTAGCAGCAATATAAATGTAAAGCAGAGGGGACAGATTCATAATAGTAAGGAAAAAAACCTAAATATAATTAAAATGGCATGTCAGAAATTCAGTGATGTGCAGAGCGAGAGATACGTTGCCTAGCCCTAAATCAGGCAGAATGTTCACTGTTTTACCAGTTGTGTGGGGTGCAGACAGTTGTGTCAGACCTACCACTAGGTAGATTGTGTTACTATAAAGCATGGGAAGAAAGAGTAAACTAATAATATTTTGACAACAAGTACAATGCTAAAGATGTTAAATGTGGTGTTGCCACACTGTCAGTTTGGTTCACTCCATCGTTTTCTTCAAGTCCCTGATTGTCTACACCATCCACAAGGGACAAGAAACAACAGTGGTCCCATCTCGGGAGAAGTCGCGTAACTGCTCTAGCTTTGGACTTTGGAAGGCACAAACCACCAAAAAGGGAAGGGAAAGGACACAGGCTTGCTCATGCTGAGCACTGGTCCAGGGATACCCAGGGGGTTTCACTGCCTTAAGGCCTCCCAAAGAACAACTCCATCCAAGCTTTCCATTACACAACATTGCTATTAACCAATTTAAAGTAGGCCTGAAAAACAATATTCTTGATCAACACCTTTATTTGCTTAAGACTTGAAACTTCTCGAGCAGTCATTTTCCTATTTTAGCTATCGTTTTTAGAATAATAAATCTTACCACTCCATAACTGGAGTCATTACTCCCTTAATTTGCATTTTGATTTAGCAATATTACAGTGGCTAGAATATTACTTTTTTTTCATGAAACAAAGCATACAAGTTCCTAAGAGTTTTACTACCTCTGCTGCTTTTTAATGTTTTGACGATTTCCTCAGTACAGTCCTCTATAAAGCAAGACACAGGCACAAGGCAGTATTTAACCCCTTCCTACAGGAAAGGGCCCAAGTGCACTGAGGCAGCTCTATCCCCTCCTCCTGCCAGCACTCCCAATCACCACACGGGCTCTCAGGCTGTATTTTACTAAAACCTAAACTTAAAAGGAAAATAGAGAAAACTTAAGTTTAGCAAACAGAGTGAGATTAGAATAGACTTTCCCCCAAAAACCCAACTTTGTCACCTCTGAAGCCAGCTGCAGCCAGGCCGTAGCCAGGCTCCCTCTCCCTGCAAACCTGGAGCTCAAGATCCCTGTGCAGCTCGCCCGAGGCAGGCAGCCCGCCGCATGAGCCCCGGCCCGCGACACCTACCTGTCATCAAAGGGGTGCTTTTCTCTAACAAAATCTGAGGAGAAAAATATTTCTGAGGTATCCTGGCATCTCCCTGCGTTCAGGGAGACTGACACCCCGACCCTGCGGCTGGCGGGACTCCCAGAGCCCCCTGAGGGAGGGCATGAAGAGGCCGCCACAAAACATCCTGAGGACCAGGCAGGGTGGGATCCTCGCCTCGCCACAGGCCTTGTTTACCACAGGAATCTTCTTTATAATGCCATACTGGCACTGATTATGTACGTTTAAATGAACTAATGGTTAATAACAGAAAAATTACACTGGGAAATTGGCAAATACTTCCCCAAATGCTATGTCACAGCAGAAAAAGCTTTGTACAAAGCAGGATAAGGATTTCAGGACATATGTTTAAGGATGCAGATGTGACAAGCAGAAAAACCTGCCCTTGTTTATTTGTCTCTTTTCCTTAAATATGTTTTTAAGTAAAATTTAACTTACTGATACACCTAAAAGATCCCTGCAAGTAACTTAAGATTCCCTATAGTTCTCAAGATTTCCTCTTTCCTGGATCTTAGTATGTTAGCAATAACAGTTAATTGCTTCAAACTTCCCATGAAATAATTCCAGCACCCTCACTCCATTGGCTCCACTAGCTATACAATCGGCTTGGGCTGTGGTACTCTTTGCGAGAGAAAAGCGGCTAACTGGCCGATGTCTGCCTTTCTCGTGCAGCCCCTCGAATCCTGGGCTGTGCGCCATCCACTGAGGCCGCGTCCAGCTCCCGAACCGGCCTCCTCGGCCGCTGCTTTGGGGGCCCCTTGTCCCCCAGCCCCTCGGAGGCTGCTGCGGGGCAGCTTTAGGCGTCCGAGCCCCTCAGCCCTGGCCCCAGGCCTGCAGAGCAGGTAACTGTCACAGCCCCAACGCTAAGGGTCACGCTTGTTCTGGAGGATTGGCACTTTTGGTAGAGAAATTCATTTCTAAGTGAATACAGTTTAAAGAATATTGTTGCAGAACAAGAAAGTTAAAATCAGAAGATTGCGAGTGCCGAGTAACAGAGAAGAATTTATATTAGTGTTTCATGGTCAAGTATCCCTTTGATGTTTCTTCTGTATTCATGCTGTTATTTTCTACAGCACAAAAAAAAATAAAGAATTCAGTTAGTCAGCTTGCTTGGCAGTGCCCAAGGCAGTTTTTCCTACAAGTTTTACACACTTCAAACAGCACATCCGCCATCTCCTTTTAACCCTCCAAATACCAAGAGAACCAAATGATCACAGCAGGGTTTACAGCCTGACTTCAGAGCTAATGCTCCTTTCTAAATTATTGCTTTAATTTCTATGCTAGAAATACAATATGAGATTCATTTTGAACAAACTTAATTACTTCAGGTCAAAGAATAGGAGACTTATGTACACTAAAACCAAAATTTTACTGTTTTGTAGAGCAGAATTAATGTTAGCTGTACTTACGCTGCACATTGAAGATTACATTAGCATGAAAAATGTTAATGGCATTGGGATACCTTCCAAAATAGATGCATATTGACTTTTTTTTTAAATACTTCAGACTAGTTTAACTGAGAGGTTAAAAGCACTTGCAATATTATACTAAAACATTAAGATATGTAGGTCACAATATTATTCCGATTTATTTTTCTCTGATACATAGCAATGCACCAGGGATCTCATTAAAAAAAAAAAAAATCTTCCATGAGTAACATTTATAGAATTTTGATCTATTTTTCTTAGAAAATAAGTAATAGTGATATTCTTTCTACATCCTCTATAAGCAAGAAGACATGTTAAAAATGTTTTTTCTTAGACTTTAAAAACTCCTAAAAAAATTAGTAGCTGCATTCCATTTCCCCTTCTGTAAAACGGTAAAATACGGGAATTACAAAAACTGTCACAGCAGCAGTATTACATACAAACCAGCTTCTGCACTATCCAGCACATCCTGCCTTTCAAAGGTACAGTACACCTTCATAACTCTGATCAAGTAAACCAGCAGTCTTTTGAATATTCATACAAAGAAAAGTCCAGTAAGAATTGTGCTCACCCACACTGTATTCATAATTTTAGTTTATAATTCCAAAAGAAAAAAAAAAAGCAAGTACTACTGATACTTGCAGATACCATAAAGAATGTTTTATGACAAGTCTTGAGAACAGTTAACTAACACATAAAAGTACTAGTCCACACAAAACATTTAGTTCATTAACGTAGTACGATAAAAGAGCATGAGTTAGGTCAACTACTGAAAAGAAACAGAGACCCTATAAAGGAGCAGCTTGGAAGAGAACTTAAAGCCTTGTGATGTTTGACAGTTGAATGCCATTTCCCAATGTAATACTGCAGTAGAGGCCTACTGCAATCTTTGAATGATGGATACGACAAAAAGGTATGTAAAAATATATAGCTTGCACACATAAAATCAAACACTCTTCCGGAATTCACACGGTAAAAAGAACAGGATTGCTCTGAAATTAGGCAAATATACAACTTATATTATAACTTATTTTATAACTAAATAATCACTTATTTTACTTGGTTTAGTTAAGGTAAAAACTTGATCATAATCTCTATTTAGAAAACAATGAACAGATGTTCAATAACAAAATGTTCTTTGGCAAATGCAAGCAAAATAAGATTGAGGGGCTGAAAGCTGAAGTCTGCAAAGTTCAAACTGAAAACAACACCCATCATTTTAATGGCCGTTGCTAAATCACAGAATAATTCAGGTGGAAGGGACCTCTGGAGGTTATCTAGTCCAACCACCTGCTCAGAAGAGGGCTAATTTAAAAGTTAAACTAGGTACAGGAAACTACTAAGAAACAACTATTTCCATCAATTGCAGTATGAACTAGATAGCTTTAAAAAAGCATATGCTTCATCCTAACCACAAAGTATTTGAATAAACATAGGGTAAAAGCCTGTGATAAGGTCTCAGAGTTTATCTCAGTGAGGTTAATTAAATGTTAATAAAGGGGAGAACATGCAAAATTTTGTTTGACTTTTGTGGGAAAAAAATTAGCCTGAGTGGTGCTGACATTCTTTGGTAAGACACTGACAAACTGTTTGTTTAGAGAATGTTTGTTTGTGCAGTTTAATGCATGTATTAAAAGCATCTATCACAGGTTTAAATATCTTTAACATAATCAGGAAAAAAATAATTAGAAAACCAACTTCTGTTACAAGTAGTGAACTCTTTCTACTCAATGAAAAATTAACCAATGGCTATATTTTATGAACAAAATTCCAAACCTATTCTTCCCCAGTTATTCCAGTTATCCTTCCCCCGGAGTAGCCTTGGCACTATAGCATGACCAAATCCAAATTCAGTTAAGTTAGTCTGGTGGGGATTCATTTTCAGAGCAAAAATGAGAGCTACTCTACCTTGAAGCTAGAGCTGTACTTCAAAATGAAGTCAACAGAGACCTCAGACATTTGCCATGCTCTGATCTAACATGCTTTTTTTACATATTATCAAGTCATTTTGATGGGATATTGCACCTCAAAATCAGGATGTTTCCACAGCTTTCTGCATAATGCTATTCTTTTATAGTTTCCCTACTTATTTTAGTGAAGGTGAGATCGTGAGGGAGAAGAAAACAGGAGAATAAAGTACATTCCTAAATGTAAATGGACAGGTATAAAACTTCCCCAAAACTAGAGAATAAAGATCAATGTTCTTATAACCATTTACAGAAACTATTCACAGATAAACAAGTGACTACTTATTCATCGTAGCATTTACATGGTATGTAAATAATGATACCCAACATTGCAGTTCATCTGTTTAGTTTAAATTTTGACTGAAGATCACACTCACACAGAGAAAGAATATGACCTAAAAGCTAAAAAATCTGCTTCCTTATTAAATTGCAGAGTATGTCGCTCAGATACATACAACACATCCTAGCAAGAAGATTCATAAGCACTGTCTACATTAAACTGAGTTTACATAGTAATGTCCCTTGTTTAGAAAGAAGTTCACCTTGGGCGGCAGCTGTAAGTTAGGCACACAAAGCATGTTAATTTTGCACAAAATAAACCTTCGGGTTGAAGGCATTCCTTACAAGGTGCCAAATGCATAGCCTTGACTGCTACTTTTACACTGACTAAATTAGATATCTAAATTTTATGTCTTTCATAAAACAAGGAGTATCTGAAAGGACCTGATATCTAGGTTTCTATTAGTTATGCCTTTCAATTCATACTCTCGCCTACAGTTAAGACTGCAATTCTGGTGTTTCTTTCACACATTAAGATCAATTTTCCACAGATTTAGTAACAGCAAAATTGTCTCCCTATGAATGATTTTGTTTTATCTACTCTTTCCAGTGCTAAGTTTAATACACTGTAAAAAAATCTTAATAGATGACTATCAAACAACCCAGACCTGACAAATAAGATAAGGACAAGACAAAACTTGATTTGTAACTGACCAGAAGAACTAACTAAACATTTTTCATCTTGGAGTTTATGCTAAAAGATAGATTGTTTTTAAGTTGTCAAAAGGAGGACAGCTTTGGGAGTGGAGATGAAGAATTGGAAAAAAAAAAAAAGAATCAAACTATTGCTGGCAGAGAACTGAATTTCGTCTGCCAAAAGCAGTGAAATGAATGACAGAAATGGAGATAGCAATTCAAAATTACACTGTTTTCACCTAGACCACAGGGAAAAATCAAACTCACACCAACAAAGTGCAATATCAGCTGAGGGGTGGAATCAGAATCTGAACTTTTTATACCGTAGAGAAGTTCATTTCGCTTAGTCTGTAAATCAAAAATAGCCTAGTGCTATAAACACCTTGTATGTGAAAACTTAATAAAGATACATAAATAATTAAATGCCTATATCGGAATTTTTAAATCAAGAAAAAAGGTTGGGTTTTTTTTTCTTTTTTTGCACTGCAATAATGCATAAAGGACAAAATTTCTAAAAGGACTGAAGCTGAATATCATAAATTAAGCATAACAGTACAAAATACAAAAGACTCCTATTTATCAGCCTTAGTCCTTTTTTTTTTTCCTCAAGAACTAAAACTAAATTGAAGAGGAGTGAGTTCTATGACTGGTCCACTGTAAAGATACATGGAAAACTGTGCCAGCATAGGAGAGAGGCAAGCAGTGGATCCCTGTGTACTGAAGGCAGGGCCAGTTTAAGGTGCTTACAAAATTATAGCTTTAGCTAAGCTTTCTTCTCGCTTTCCCTCCTACGGCACTTTCATCTTTCTCTTTTGCTTCATTCCAAGACAGCCCTGCCTGTTCTGTAACCTCTCCATGTATTCAAAGAACACTCTTTTGTGTCGTGAATATTTTTATCCACTCACAAGAGGAGAAGCTCACTGTAAATATTTGAAAAATAGTTTCCACTCAGTCTTTCTGCACGTGTGTGTCACCTCTTCTCTTACTTTAGGGGCAGACACTGTCAGAGACTATTATTATTTGTAAACTATGTAGCACAGCAGAGCAGATAAATTAATTTTATGTACCTGTGGACTGTACTGTACTACAATTACATAATGAATGTAAGTGATGATAATACTACCACCATTATTTGTTCCCTATTTGGTTTATTTCATGTTATGAATGTTTAATGTTAATCACTAAACAACTTTCATGTAACTGGCTCTCCTTCAAGTGAAGGAGCCACAGTGCAGCTTCTGGATATGCTTGTATGTATTGTAAGAACTTGTCCCTGAAAGATTTTTGATTGTTCACATTTTAATCTGCAATAAACTGCCAGCAGTAGTTAAGCTATTGCCTGCTGTGGCTTTGTTTTTTTGTTTAACACTTGCATGGTGGTAGATAACATAACATGAAATTGTCTACTCAAAAGCAAAACAGATTATTTTTAACATCACATTGTCCTTCAATCTGTCCACACATGTGAGGATAACCGAAGTCCAAAAATCACTCCCAGAGAAAAAGAACATGCAAAGTACAGAGAGGTAACGCTACAACAAATTTTCTACCGAAGTAAAAGCTTAGCAATATTTTTACTATTGCAATTTTAAAGCAACCGTATGAAGATAATGACTCCTACCTGTTGCACAATGGTTGTTAGTTCTAGGCACAGCTGAACAATGTTGTTTTTCAGCAGTGAATATTCTGTCACACTGACAAATGGAGACCTGTGACAGAGGAAGGATAGATTTATACAGCATTAAGGATTGTAACTCCTGTTTACAGTATAAGCAGTTGTTGAACAGATTCATTATTAGTAAATTTGTTTTCATGGAGGCAAAAATAATCAGGTTGGCTGATTATAAAAACCTGAAATAATGAATACAGTTTTCAATAACACTATACCAGTCTTACTGGTTTTTGGAGTTTTCAGGGGCATTTAGAAGATACATGTATTATAGAGATCAGTTCTACACCACAGAAATGTGAATCACCTAATCATGACGATCCCCAGCAGCAAATTACACAACTTGTGTAAAATATGCCTTTGAAACAAAAAAAGGCAGGAAGGCTGTAAACTGGATTTTGTCCAGAACATCAGAAATTATCGTTCTTGTAGAAAGTGGAAATTCCAAATAATTGTTAGTCCAGATTTCCTTTGTACAGCTCATTAAAAAGACATCATTTCTAGTATGACATCACTCTTCAGCAGCAGTTAGCACCTTAATCTGGAGAGCAAAGTAATGCTTACTTAGTCACTAACAGCTTCCTGCACACTCAGATTTTCTTCAGGCTTTCCAAATTCTATCCGAATCAGACCCCATTTGAATTTATACGAACTGACAAGGTCATAGCCTGAGAGAATATGACTGCTGGCATTGGGTTAGAAAGATGTCACCAGGATTAGACAAATCCTGTAAAGGAGGGTGATTCACTCTCGCTGTGATATCTAAGGTGCCATTTATACATTCAAGAGCATTCAGATTCAAGATAAAGATATCCATTGCAATAACTCCAAAGAAAAAGAAACAAAACACAAATCTTCTGATGTTATCTTATGTTTTGGTTTCTGTCTTTCCACAGTGAAAATTTTAACTACATTTGTTCAGACAGATAGTTTTAATCAGATTCTTAATTCATAAAGGAAAAAACCACAGTGCTTGACTGTTGAGCATTAACCAACACCACGACGGTACTTAATACAGCAATCTTACTCTTGATAACACTCTAATAAGAAAATTTAATTTTCAGACTAAGCAAGTACTAGAACTTATTTTGAATATTCTTAACTTATTTGCTGAACTCCATCTTTTTTGTGTCTTTTTAATGGATGAAGGACGGTTCAAACTCCATATCTTTTCTTCCTTACCCTTCTTTCATGAAATTACTGATGACGTTACCACTTGTGGCAGTGAGATGTCAATGTGGAATAGCACAAAAAGTATTAATTTCACACAAAATACTATCAGACTGAAAAGAATCTGAAAAAGTAACTAGAAAAAACTTTAACACCCTACTGACAGGAACGGGTACTATATTTTGCCTCCAATATTTGAGAAATCTGCCAATGAAAATTTAGAAATCTAGAATTCCAGAACGGCTATTTTAATATTAGAATAAAAATGTACAAGAGAAAAAGAAAGAACAAATACAAAACAACCCAAAGAATTGTTCTCATGCATAAAGGATCAAGGAATACTATATTACCTGTCCAGCCAGGCTAGTAAGTTCTTGGCAGCACCAATCAGGTCAACTACAGAGGTAAGAAAATCATTTGGCAGTCGTCTGGAGGCCCTGCCATCATAATGGCCACTCCTCCTTCTACCCGTGATAAAGTTCTGAAGATTTTTGGCCGAGGCATTCAGCTTGTGAGAAAGAGTTCTCAGGTTTTCGGTCTCCAAACCATAATTCTGAGGGGAAAGAAGATGATACACAATTAAGTGAAACTGTGTGTTGTCAGCTACGTGAACAAAACTGTGAAGTTAAACGTTCTGAATTGTATTGGCTGAAAGGACAGGATAGTTACGGATGCCTGGTGTTAGACTAAGCACCAGGCTACTTTGTTTAGAACATGCAGGACGTATCCATCCCGTTAGCACAGCAACCTCTGCTATCAACACTCCCAGCGCTACCGTCCCCAGACCCATTGGTTCAGCTAAGTCACGGAGGGGAAGGCAGAAAGAATCCCCGTATGCTGTGTCTCGAGGTCTTTCCCCCTTTCAAAAAGTGAAGATGAGTCAGTGCACTATCCCCTACTTGCTATGGTTCAGGGTTAACCAACCGTTTGGTGTATTTGTTACCCCTGAGAGCAGGTCTTTAGCAGTCCCACTGCACTGGATCTCACGTAAAGGTGTGTTAGTCCCTCTACTAACTCGTAGTAACCTAGCCTTAGCAGAACTTCCCTTTCACTTACGCTGTGGATAAGGTATAAAATTTTATATGGCCTTGGTGGCAGGCTTTTACATGACAATTCCTTCCTGAACCCTGCTATTGCTGGTGAGCAGCTGTCCCACATGGATGCAATATGAGAACTGCCAAATCAAGTCAGAGCTAAGACGTGGTATTCCTGTTTCCAATGACTGCGTAGGGAAGAATCTGAGAACAGGGCAGGGATGCAGTAACAGCTGTTAGTGTTTCACAGACTTCAGCCAGTGACAGTGTCTTTATATTTAACAGTTCTTAATGGATTTTCTTCCATTTTTCTAATTCTGATGGGGGGGTGTGTGCGTTTGAATCTAAGTGCAGTTTTCCACTTACAAGTCCCTTTTTCTTTTATCTGCATTCCTTCCCCACGTCTCTGTCCTTTTATCACCCAGCCAATTCCCCACTTACACCCACGTAACAAGCACAAAGATATGTCAGCTCAAACACACTAAATAATCCACTCAAATTCACATAGAAAGTCTCAAACACACTGAATTGAACCCAGATTTCTTGCTGCCACAACAGGATGGAGCATTTAATTTAATTTCATTCAAAGAATTTAATGAGCATCTAAACAAAATCAACTTTCAGAGTATGAATCGATTGCCCACTATTAATTTCAGCTATGCATACACTACAGAGGACAACTGATTATAAATATCACGTTAATTTTTCTGCCTAAACTTCTTCCTCAAAACGGAGAATAAAGAACAGCAAACAATACAGAATCTTGATGGATGCTAATATGGATATTTGTACTAGAAATAATAATTTCCAACAGCAAATAGGGAAAATGTATTTACCAATAACAAGATTTTGAAACGGGATTGTATGGAAGTCAAACAAAATACAAACAAACGCTTGGTGAAGTTGTTTGGACAACTTATAGCTGGTGTGTAGGACCATGCCTTCTCTGCCATTGTGTTCACTCTGGAAAATAAATCAAGCCCCCTGCCTTCAGGTTGGAGGGCAACCTACAAGGAATGGAAATACATTTGCTGTCTTAGCTCACTGCAAAGAACTTAGATTTAAAAATAATCATTGTTCTATACATATCATGCCTAAAGCATCACAAGCAGTCAATGAGGATTGGAAGCATCCAGTCTAAGATTGAATAGTAAAACAAATGAAAGTTATACTGGTTTAGTTACAGATGAGAACAATTCTCTTCATCTTTTTTCCAGAACAAATACTGTACAGTTAGCGACATCATCACTGAAGTAAGTCATTCTATTTTGGAGAAGTTTCAAGTTAAAAAGCAAGTTGTATTTGATATTGGTATGCCATCTGTTTAATATTTGCGGCTAATCCTCCTTTTATGAAAGCACTGAAGGAATTCTCTCCCCTGCTCTATTTTTCTCTCAATTTCTACTCGTGCCAAGATGATGAGTAACTGGATGTACTGGGATGCCTCTACCAGCTAGCAACCAGCCAGGCAGTGCTCAGTTTCCCCTCAGAAGGGTTTTGCACGCTCAACAACACATTACAAGGATGCTAAACTAGATGCTCCTGTTTTTATTTCCAAGTCCAACCTTGCTTATCCCTCTGGAAACAAGCAGAAAATGTTTCTCCCAATAATTCATTATTGCATAAAAGCTCTGGAAACTGTCAGCTTACTTTCAAGAAAAGCCAAACAGGAAAGGAAACAGTTTGACCAGTGAATTTATAAAAGCCAGTACACTTTTACCAGAGAGTAAATGCCTGAATTTTGAAGAAAGTATGCTAGATACTAGCAGTGTAATCAGCTGGAGCTATTTTGCTCAAGTCATTGGAAAACACAGAGAACTGAACAGAAAATATGTTTGTGGACATCCACTTAGTAAGAAAGTTCTTTGTTTTACCTTAAAATGTATTAATTAACATGCTAATGGCAACCTCAATTAATATCAATATAAAATTTTAAATATAGCAAAGTGTAGCTAAAATACACCCATAAAGATAATCAAGAGATGAAAGGAAATTTTTCACCACAGTAACTGTGCTGATGCAAGTCAGTGGTTTAGCTGAGACTCAGCAAGACAAAATAAAGGGAAAAAGATAAAAAATATTACAAAAATGTGAGTGAATCAATACCTCTGCAGAAGAGAGACATTGTACTGCTCTACGTCTCAGCTTGCCTCAAATCCAAGATCCTCATTTTTAAATGAAACAACCATAACCAACTATAAATTAGGAAAAAGAGTGGTTAAAAATAATCCTTGAAAGTATCGCCTCCGAGCACCTCATCCTAATTCCCTGCAGCGCAGCTCACCTCGCGTCAGCTGCGCGCGTTTTTCCTTCCACTGCCACCTCCTGCGCAGTCTGTTGGCCAGGCTCTGATGCCACGAAGCCCCACGAGCCCCATTACGGCAGCGCATTAGGAAACTGTTGAAGGAAACTACTGAAGGAAGCCATGGCCCCTTTTGGGCTTCCCTAGTCAGCAACCAAGGTGACGGGATAGAAAAGAGATCCTTCCAGAGGAGAAAAGAGCAAACAGGTGGGTCCACACAAAAACTTGAACTGCATCGGTTATGATTCAGTGAACGTGCCTGACAACACGGACGGAAGAGGTGCAGCTTACAATAATGAGTAAGTAGGTGGGTAGCCTTGTTCCGTATACATGACACTGCAAGCGTCCAGAACTCTTCTAATTCCTGTGGGCATCTTATCTGCATGATGCTAACTGAGATAGTCTCAAACCTGCCAGACTAAATCATTACCACAGCTACCATATCAGAGTTCAGTTTTCACAGCCATGTATTCTGCTCTCACTGTGTTAAATGTGTGTTGTTACTGTGAGACACACCGTAGAAATGATGCTCCTGAGCCTGTAAAATTCTGCCTCCTGGCAGGTGATTTCTTTCTTGCAGAGTAAATCCTAGATATAATTTCTGGTTTAAAACTAAAAAAAAAGAAAGAAAAAAAACCTCCAAAAGAGACAACGGGGTACCATTAGCATAGGCAGGATTATTCTTCATACCAAGAGTAGGGGGAAAAAACCAAGCAAGGTTTGCTCCATTCCCTGGTTTTATGACACTTAAAGTTGTTGCATAGTCATTTTTACCAAATTACTCTATTGGTGGAAATGGGCATACAGACTTAGAGGATGCATACCGACTATGAAAGTGACCCCAAATGTGGTCTCTCTAGACCTACACAGCCACACATTTTGTCAAATTCTTACAAAATCTGGGTCATAAAACCGCTTAGTGAGAACAGAAAGTAGACTGAAGCCGACTACGCTCCATCGCAGTAAAACAGGCCTGGCAAGTAGATTGCAGAAGGGGCAACTGCTGGCAGAAAGGGCCAAAGTAACAGCACGTCTCGAACACAGAAAGAGGTGACTGGTAAATCTATTCAATGTTTACTTAAGCTTCTTCCCGTAAAAGCACTGGTCAAACAGAAAGAAACTCTCTGTATTCACTGAGTGTAATATATGACAGCGTTATTTCCTTCCCACACAAAAGTTGTTATATAGAGGTTATCTGACCTGTTCAGTGACAGATTCAGTAGCATATTTTAATTTGGAGCTCAGTAATTCCTGATGCCCTATTCAATGCCAGGAGTTGGAAAGAAAGATTTCAAGAGGTAGAAATGAATTTCATGTATGAGATCAGAGCCAGCCAAGCTTATTATAGAAGAATATCATTAGCAATAATGCCACGATGAAGCTGTGCTTACAGTGACACTTCTTAATGAGATGTACAACTGACTGATTTAAAGATAAGTCTGCCTGCTGTCTGTAAAACACAGTCTTCAATCTTAGCAATTTCATTCTCCTATTTTCAAACGAGCAGCGAGGATTCCTGCCACCCCCCGGCCCCCTCTCCTGCTCAGACTGAGATGCCTGTTTGGGTGTTCCCAGTGATTGGGGTTATTGTCGGGTGGCGAGACAGGGCAGGTCCCCTCCCGGGCTGTTGCGGTTCATCCGTTTTTTTGAAGCACAGGAAAACAGGTGGCTGTTGTCAGAAGTGCTAGAATTCAGAAAATGGGAGAGATTACCAGACTTTTTCGAACAACCCAAAATAGGCTGCTGTTTTTACTAATGCAGCATGGAAGATACGATGTAAGAGAGAAGTTGTTGAATATGCCATATAGTTTAAAAATGCATACTGGAAATTAAAAAACAGGAAGTTTGCCTCCAAACAGATATTTCCTCCTTTTTAAAATGCAGAAATAGCTAAATACACTGTGACAATCAGCCCTCCCGCTTTGTGCCTGTATCACAACTCCAGTTAAAAACTGCTTGTTTCGTACATACGTTCTGGTTTGAAGGTCCATTTTTAAAAGATAGTGGGAAAACTAAGCAATTTTTTTTCCCTCTCTGACAATATAGCACCTGTTTTTTTACATATTTGAAGTGGTGGAATGAAAAAAAGTCTTTAGCTATAGCTTAGGCAAGGTTCCTATCTTATTGCAGCTACATAACAACGTCACAAATTAGTATTTTATGCTAATAAAACTATCTATGAAGATTTTAGCTACTAAGATGAAATAGGTCACATTATTGTAGCAAGCATTAAGATAAAAATAACAAATACTATGGAAAAAAAAATTAGTGCTAATCAAATTTTTTGTAAATACTAACACCTGAAGATCAAAAACAGAGCAAGAAATATCTGTAAGATAAGAGTTTATTTATTCTGTGGAAAAAACCTCCCAGCATTTTATACTTAAGGGTACCTACATAACGAAATTATTTTGCTAGAGTGTGACATACAGAGGTAAAAAAAAAAATATATGCACACTAACATTTATTTGATACAGGATATAATTTTGACTAATGAGTTTATATTGCATAAGTAATGACTTTATCTTATCTTAAAAACAGATTTATTTTTAATTACAGTACTTTTTCCTGATGTTTTTATTCATGTCAGTAGTTGGTATAATATATGTAGAAATATGTATAAACACATGGATGCATATACAGCTTTTGCTGTAGGTCATACTTTCAGAATGTTACAATTTTCACCGAACTGTAAGGTTCGGAGAAATAAAAGCGTGGAGCGGTACACGTGACCGAGGAGATGAAAGGAAACAAGCCTGACTGAAATGCAAGCACCCCACATGCAATGCACTGTGTCAAGGCGTTTCAGGTAGCACAACCTAAATATTGTTCCACTCTCCCATCTTCATGTTTCATGTATAGACGTAAGGAATCCCCACAATTTATCAGTCCAGTCCCGCTGTGGTAGCCGTAGCGGCAGGTCTCTGTTTCAGACAACAGCTCGGGACCCTCGACAAACCCGGGCAGTGGCTGTGCCTTTGCCCCGTGGTGCCACCCTGCCCCTGACACAGGGGGTGTCAGCCCAGCAGGCTGCTCCCCATCCCACCCCACCCCGAAAGCAGCACATCTGGACTCACGGCACGCTCCACTCCTCCTCAGGGCTCAGTTGCTTTGAGCTGATATATTTGACATGGCGCTGCCGTGCCCTCTTCTCGAGTGCCAGCACCACCGTATAACAAGCAGGATTTGGAAATTCATTTAAAAGCTCAATCTACAGGCACATCTTCCCCACTACAGACTGGTTTTTGACCCATTCTCAGATTATGCATAAATTAACTTAAAGTTATCGTGGGCTTGCAACATCTGACGCAGCTCTGCGGGGATGCTCTGCCCCTCCTCTGCTGGGAAAGCAGCTCCGGTCCCTTCCGGGCTGCCCGCTCCCTGCTTTTCCCCGGGACGCACGCTCACACGCTCTCCACGCGACAGCACGAGACCTCTCCCCACCTGCCTCCCCGGGGGACGCCTGCGGCGCCAGGCTCTCTGATGACTAGGAAAGAAAATTCCCCAAAGCAGCTCCGGGCTTTTGGAATCTCCTTTGGGAAAACAGGATGTGCCAGATGGGATCCCACAACTCCCTGCTGCCTGCATGGCTCTGTGCGCTGCTCCTGCAAAGGCCGTCTCTTCGCAATGGAAGCCACAGTGTTTGCGACGGCATAGAGTCATTTAGCACTTCATGACGAGACCAGGCAAACACAGACTGTTTAATAAAAGCAAAAATCCAAAATAATCACGCATGATGATTTTAGCATAAATAGCTCTGACATGTAAAGAGAATGAAAACCATCAAAACAAACTTTTTTTTTAAAAAATCCCCTTTCTGGAGGTATGTTTTTGAAGTTTAAGAACCTAACAGAAAACACAGTAGAAACCTTATTCTGAAATATTTGTCTCTGTAAACATTTCTTTGATTTCATCAGGTAGATCTGCTAAAATTTTGTGGTGATATTTTTATGGCACAACTTAAAACTGAAGATATCAAAATAGTACGAAGTCAAAGTATGTGAGGCATTGCATTTCAGTCAGGCATGTCACTTTTTCCTTTTTAAAAAGAATTTACAAGCTGAATATCTTTTATATGACTAGCAATTTGAAGGATGTAAACACATTTTCCCTGTAAATCAAAGGCCCCTTTTTTGAAATTATCTGAACAAGTAAATAAGTTTTGCTATAATATTTAAAATACTAAATTGAATCTCAGTTCCACAGGTTATAACATAGTAAGTATTGATTACAGATTTCAGATAAAGTGCTAGAAGATCTAGACTGGTATTCTATGTGAGCAGAGGTGATACAAATTCAGCTGAAAGAAAGAATAAATCATACCTTGCCATTAGTTATTATATTAGGTAATCTTAAAGTTCTCCCGGAGCGGTATGTAGATATTAAAAAAAAAAAAAGTTACTTGACTTGCAGTCTGCTAACAGTCACACCTTTGGCATGACTAGCGCCGACAGCACACTGGGGTCTTTCTATTTTTATTGACCCATCACCTAATTTGTGATGCACTATACTAAATACATGGTATATCCAGTTCTGGGGAAAACATAGTGCTTCATGCCTGTGCCGATTACCAGTGTCTGAGGGCTCAGAGCTGAGGTCTCCTTTAGGATTTGAGGTGGAAGGGACCTTTAAAGGTTATCTTTTCCAACCCCCCCTGCCATGGGCAGGGACACCTTCCGCTAGACCAGGTTGCTCAAAGCCCTGCCCAACCTGACCTTGAACAGTTCCAATGATGGAACATCCACAGTTTCTCTGGGCAGCCCATGCCAGTGTCTCACCACCCTTGTCACAAAAAATGTCTTCCTTATGTCCAATCTAACTCTAGCCTCTCTCACTTTAGAACTGTTACCCCTTATCCTGTCACTACAAGCACTGGTGAAAAGTCTTTCTCCAACTTTCTTATAAGCACCCTTCAAGTATGGAAGGCTGCAATAAGGTCTTCTGGAGCCTTCTATTTTTCCAGGCTGAACAACCCCAACTCTCTCAGCCTTTCTTCAGAGAGGTGTTCCAGTCCTCTGCTCATTTTTGTGGATCTCCTCTGGATCCGCTCCAACAGGTTCATGTCTTTCTTGCACCGGTGACCCCAGAGCTGGATGCAGTACTCCAGAGGGGTCTCATGAGAGCAGAGTATAGGGGAAGAATCACCTCCCTAGACCTGCTGGCCATGCTTCTTTTTATGTGGTGCAGGATATGATTGGCTTTCTGACCCCCAAGTCTTTCTCTGCAGGGCTGCTTTCAGTCTGTAGCGATATTGGAGATCGCCCCAACCCAAGTGCAGGACCTTGGACTTGGCCTAGTTGAACTTTATGAGGTCCACATGGGCCCACTTCTTAAGCCTGTCAAGGTCCCCCTGGATGGCATCCCTTTCCTCTAGCATATCAACTACACCATGCGGCTTGGGGTCATCTGCAAACCTGCTGAGGGTGGACTCAATCCCACTGGACTTGATGATCAAGGTCTCTTCCAACATAAATGATTCTATGTCCTTGTTAAACTGTATTGATCCCAGTACAGACCCTTGAAGGACAGCACTTGTTACCGGTTGCCATTTGGACATTGAACCACTGACTGTAACTATTTGGATGTGGCTAGCCATCTAATTCCTTAATCATCTAATAGTCCATCCATCAAATCCACCTCTCTCCAACCTTAACCTAAGAGCAGTCTTGTATGATGCCTAAAAATGTCCTCTGTCTAAAACCAGCTAACGAAATCCATTAGCGAGCGTATGAATCAGCATACAAGTTCAGGTCTAGAGACTGGAACGGAAAGCTTAACACATTTCCCGAATGGTAAAAATGGGACAATGATTATAATAAAATGCAAGTTTTGACAACACTTAATGGAAAGTTAAACAAAATAAATCAAAGAAAGAGCGTAAGTTTTCCTAAGGGAACTCTGTGTCAGCTGTAGTTCATACAGTGTCAGACCTGTCACTGCAAAGTAGTGTTTTAATTGGGTAATGACCATAATCACATCCTCTGTGAGCAAAGGACTGAGGCAGCTGAGTGAGAGGCAACTGAACCCAACACGACCTAATTCTCAGAGCGTCTCATCGCAAACCCCAACTTCTGCGCAGTTTAACTTCTGTCTGTAGAAAATGTCTAGTGGAACTACTATTATAATGGCTGTTCCAGTTCCTTTATAGCGAGGAGATGCTGTACTGCACACCAAAATACATTAACACACAAAATTACACCTAGTTTGATATTAATCAGGATCAATTTCCTAAATTACAAAAAAAGCCTTATTTAGCTTACTAAACAAATTTGCTTTGCTCTGCATTAGGGAAAGGAAAATAAATAGAGGGCACATCTGGATATGTGCTACTTAAACTAAAATATTCAGTAATTTATATATTTTAAAAATATATAAAATCCTAGGCCCTGTTGTTTTGCAAACTATAAATAAATGTATTAAAAAAAAATTCCATCTTCATGGGCAGGTATTGCAGTTCAAGTAAAACATTGCCCAAATTTGTTTCAGCATTTTCTTTAAAAGCTGTTCTCATTGTAAATCAGGAAGTTAGCAATGCTATGCAATAAAAACAATACTTCTCATTATCTTTAAAACATTTACCTATCAGTTTATTATGACAGTTAAACTGCAGTATTAAAACCTCATTTATGTGCACAGAACACAATGATATGTCGTAAAAGTGTGGAAGTTATTAATAACTATGGTAATACTATGCAAATATGCCACATCACAGTACAAATTAGAGTCTATTATCTAAAACACCTCAATCCTTTTTCTATGTGTAGCTTTCCTCCCCCTTGTGCTCCCTTCCATTACGATTATCCTACCTTTCAGAGCAAATTGTGTCACAAATCTTTCTTGTCTCCTGAGTCCGTAACTTGGAACTTGTCTCGGTCCTTCTAAGCACTTCATGTACCTTATCTTGTAAATAGATACATTGGGTAGATAGTGCTAAGATTAAATATTTTAACCTTATTTAAAAACTTAATATTTGCATTGTATTTTTAACTTCCAGAAGAAGCTTTAACATTTCCATTAGAATTGGTAAGTATAAATGTAATCAAGCATAATTAAGGTGACTTGAAAAGTAATTTTATTGAAAAAGCCATGCATTTTTGATTTCAGATAAGAACTAGAACACGATAGTCTTTCCTTTAAAAATCAGACTCACTCCAGAGTGAGACCTCCAGAATATAGTATTTAAATAAAATGTTAAAAGTTATCTTTAAGCATTAAGAGAGTCAAACGACTGGTGAAAGCAGCTGAGTTAGAGAAAAGCAGAAGATGAAGTTTTATTGCTTCAGATATGGAGACATGAAAAATACACGGCTAGACTGGGCCTTGAAATGACTACGGAAAACAGATGATCAAGAGAAGACCGCAGACATAGCATGCAGATTCGCTGTTCATGGATCTCCAAAGGGTCACTAATTATGGCAAGACTTGACCCACTATATGCCAGGCTGAAACTGCACAGTATCCTAGTTGCTATTATGAAATGGTTAGGTTGATCGAGAATTAACCTGTGTTCTCATCTCCTGTCTAGATATTTTTCAAGTAGCTTTTATGTTGTAGCTTTTGTTACAGATCTCAGACCAAACTGTGTAAAGCCGTCTTGGTCTGCTTAAACCTAATGAAGTCAGCTTGATTTAAATTCTCTGATACCCAAGTATTCTCTTTAATTGGGTAAGCTTGAATGAACTGGAACATCTTAATGTTTCTGTTTATGTATGTATAGATATCTATCTACTGAGAGAGAGTTAGAATATTTTACTATGGTACAAGTATCTAAGCCACAAAAATATATGAGAAAATTGAATGCATTACATAAAGCACAAGCATTTAAAAAAGTCCTACAACAATAAACAAATCAAATACGCAAGTATCTCTGTCAAGCTAACCAGTGTGAGATGTGTGCATTTTCTGAAAATGCATTTTTAAATTATGTCTCACTACACAGCACATCATGACACATCATCAATGTATTTTTTGGTTAAGACCTGCAAAAAGATAGAATCTCCTATTTAATTATACCATGCCACTAAGCAGCCTACAATGTCAAGTATAAAGAAAGTGTATTTTTATGCAAAATAAAAATGCCTTGATCCCAACATCTGGTCCCAGATGACTTGGGCCAGTGGTCTGAGAGGCTTTCAACATACAGAAGGTTCACTTTGGATGTATTACAAATACATTTTTAAAGATCATATCATTCTCTGAGTCTGCTGGCTATGTTGAAAGAATATCTTAATTCCATTTTCTCCTATATATTTCTTCTTTTATTTTCTCTACCCCTTGGATATATTTTATTTATTTATTAACTTCTAAAACCGTCTTATATTTTTTTTCACAGTTTCAGATTACTGATTCAGTAAGTACTTGAGGTTTTTTCTGTTTTTAAATAGTCTAAATACTTATACTTTTCCATCATGGATATATTTCTGTTTAATAAATATTATCTAAAACCGTAACCTAGACTGGAGGTATGTAGCAAGGACTATAAAACAATAGTAGGAAAGAATGATGCTTTACAATTTTATTAACCAAATGTGGTCAAAACAAACTGTTGTATTTTCTAGATCAAAATATATATCTAGATGTAACAGATACTTGTTATATTGAAACTGTCTGACATTAGAAACAGAATAGGACTAAAGATATATTGGGTATCAG
The DNA here is from genome assembly GCF_000687285.1 of Phaethon lepturus. NCBI lineage: Eukaryota > Metazoa > Chordata > Aves > Phaethontiformes > Phaethontidae > Phaethon > Phaethon lepturus. The sequence continues at coordinate 127,853 of NW_010545592.1, forward strand.
CTGTTTTATATATTCTACTTTTTGCTTGGAAATGTCTAAACCATTGAAGCAGCTCTTTGCCTATTTAATGCCTATTCTTACAAAACTTCAGAAAAGGAAACTTTTAAGAAAAGGGTTTCCCTCTGAAAGGGGATCTCATGTCTCATTTCCATTGTAAAGTGGGGCATTTACACCTCTGAACCATCAATGGATTTATTTCTGTGGAGGCGATGAACCATCAGTTTCAGATACAAGAGACTGATCCTAACTTATGCTTAAAATAGTACTTCAGTTTATGTGAAAGAGAAAGCTTTTACTACTTTTCCTTTGAACTTCAGCAGCATCCTTCTGAGCAGTTCGTAACTGCTCTCCCACTCTACTACTTATTCACATTTTCCACTCAACAATATCTTCACAAAGAGTTTACATCTAAAGTCCCTGGAAGAGAATTTGCATTTACAAAAATTCCCCATTTCAAAATGCATTTAATGTTTTCTCATATTTTTGAGCAAAACTTAGTATTACAGCAGCACAAAATAACAAAACCATTTCGTTAACATACTAACATGAAATGGTGAACGTACTGCACCATCCGTACATCATTTGCCCTCTCTCAAGCTGACATCTGTGCATATTTAATAGCTTCAATGTCAACTCTCAGAAAAAAATACCAGTGGGAAAATAAAGCTGTGGCACTGTTTCTTTTCCGATACGCGCAAAATCAAGACCTGAGAGGATTCAGGAAGTTAGTCTATCTTGTGGCTTCTTTTCACATCACAAGATAAATTGTTTCCAATTACTTTACTTCAGTATTAAGTAAGGACTGATCTACATATGGCTTCAATTAAAAAAACATATGTAAGCCAGACATCTGTGATGGCTTGACCTCTTCCATATGCGTATGAAAACAAGCTATGCAGAATATGCTGACCAAGGATACCGTGATAAATAAACAAGACCAACAGATGACCTAGTAGATATTACCTCCAAAACCGCATCAGACCACGATCTGCGAACTTTTAAATATTATTACCAACTACCGCCTGCATTGGCGGTTACCATGCCTGCAATTGTTTCCCAACAATGCCATGCTGCATGTCACTGCCGATACATTACGTCTCTCAGAAATAGCTAAATTACACCCAGCTGCTTCTTCAAATTTACGGTTGCCAGTCCAGGGAACCCCACTTTCAAGGACAAAATGTCTCAAGCCTTTACTGTACCTTTCCAGTACTCTCTGATCTTTAATCATGAGCTGCATCTTTCTCAGCAAAATCTAATGAAGCCGAATGTGTAGTACATTGTTCAATAAACACAAAGCTTTGTTATTTGTTACTAAAACCTTGTGACCAATTAAACTTTAGTATTTATTTCATAATAAACATAGTTTTGTGTCAGAACCAACTCTCTAATCGTAGCAAGTCTCACATTTTTCAATTTTATAAGTACCTCTTAAAAGGAATTACAAGTCAGAAATGCAAGATTACAGAGGATAAGAGATTCACTATGTAACACAAAATTAGAATTTTAAACAGTGGAGAATTATTCAAAGCTCAGAGAAAAAATAATAGACTTGTCTTTTGGAAATATAACATCAACATGACCATTTCACTTAGGTCAGACATTTACCTTAGGTTCTTCAGAATTGGTAGTTCCACATGAAAAGTGTATCAGTTCAGGGAAGATGTGTTACATACGTTCATAACAATTCAGAGAGAAGCATGCAAAAATTAAATTAGTAATAGGATTCTTTTGAATGAGCATTAATGAGAATATGAAAAAAATTCATTTCTCTTTTTATCATGAATTTGCTGAAGGCTGCTCAGGCATCTCACAGTCAACAACAATTCCATGAATATGCACGTTCATATGTATATTTATATTTGCATGCATATAAATTTATCTATAACAGTAAGTGCTCACAGATAATTAGGAATTCAGGCAGCTTATAGTGATTGATACTGTAACACAGAGTGGTATGAGAAATAACTTGCTGTAGAATTTATGAAATAAATTGCTCCTTGCATGTGAGAACAGCAATTTTTCATTTGTTTCCATCACGGGGAAAAAGTCATCATTCTTAACTAACACTGACGTACTCCCTGTATTTCCTGCGCACAGAGAATCTCTATGGCATAGTGCTTGCCATCAGTGCAATATGACATGCATTGCAGCGTTCAGTACAGGTTTTAAATCAGGATCCTAAAAAAATCCTATTGCTTTCTGCAAGGGAAAGAAGATTTTGCAAACAAAACACAAACAATAAAATGTAATCCTTTCGAGTGGGGAAAAAAAAAAAATCTACAGCCTGAGGAAAAAAAAGCTAATTTTAAATATTCATAATATTGTTTATACCTAACTTTTTAAAATACCATATAAGTAGTAGTGCAACTGTTTTTCATTAAAAGTCTAAAAATTCCCAATGTATTTCACATTACAAACCATTACAGAGACAATTTCTTGGATATTTAAGACTTTGAACACATGAACAAACTAAGAAAATTTCTGTATAGCACTGAGGTTTTGGGTTATTTTAAAGAAATTTAAATTTCTTGTCAGTGGATTAATACTTTTTTTTTTCCTTTAATGGGGAAAAGTTATTCTCTTTCTGCAATAGTCTGTATTAGTCTTCCTTTTTGTTCCAGAAATAGAATCCTATACCCCCTTAATCCAATATACCTTCCCCCTACTATTTAATGTAATTACCCAGGTCTGAATCAATATTCCATTAGCTGGATTCGGTCAATGAACTGTCTTTCACCGCCTGCATATTCTGGTTCTAAGGCTTTCGGTGCCGGCACCCCACCAGCGTAAGTTACTGCAGTGCTGGCAGTCACGCACAGCCATTCATACGTGCTGCTTGAAAATCGCCGGGTGAGGAGTAACACGGCGTTCCGCGCACAGCAGTTCTGAGCAGGGCTGATCTCCGAGGGCCCGTCCCCGCTTCGCGCCCGCATCCCCTTCTGTACGCGGCTCCCGCGCGACCTGCATAGGAACAGAGGCCGAGGCGGCGGCCCTGGGGGCCACGGAGAGCCCGTCCCAGAGGCCACAAGGCTGATGCCTCTCCCCAGGGATCAGGTGCGTTTTCTCCCAGAAAGCCACTGGTTTAGGAGTTGCTCCTCGAGCGAGCGACCAACCACCACAGCACGTCCAGGAATCCTTGCGGATTTACTGTTCTGTCGAGTTTGGTTGAGATTGGCTAAAACTTTCAAAACTTATTAATGGTGTTACAGGGATGAACTGGTGCAGACGTGGGCAACGCAATCACAAAAACCTCATCTGCTTTGAGAATTATTCTCACTTGGGTGTTTCTCACATGCAAACACGTATGGGAATTCAAACAGCTTCGGTAAAGAGTTTTAATAAAGCATGCTGAGTCCAAGTTATCAATTTCAGCTCTAATGGATTTAAATTATATATTGTAATGTTTAATGCAGTAGCATACAATTAAGTGCTGTTATGTAGCAATACACCAAAAACATATGCTAGTTTCTGACAGAAAGCATAAAAAGCCCTCTGCGCTGCAAGTCATGATTTTAGAAAAACAGTATTTTCCTTCAATAAACCCTGCTTGAAATATTATTTCTGTGTTTGCAATAAAAGATCAGCACTCCAGAATTTAGAATTTAAAATTACTGAGTTTAACTCTTATACAAAAGGATGCTGTTTTGGTGGCATTTTTATGAAATCACAGCATACTTGGCAAAATCTGTATTTTTATGCTTTGCTGAACAGAGGACTACCTTTTCAAAAATCTCATGACAAGAACAGGCCAACAATTTCCAGACATATTTATTGCGACAATGATTTGAAGTCAGCAGTAAGAATTATTTAATATGAAGCACGTAACTGTAACGGTCTAATAAGTACATATAAAGTACGTATAACACGCAAGACAACAGCAGATAGAACTGAAAGGTTACCAGTATGGAAACTGCACTTTTTTGCCACTGCTAATCTTCCCCTTCTTGTGCATGAAGTATTCAAACAAGAAGGATAAAGACTATCTAAGCCACTGACATGAGTCTTGTTTTTACAAGTCAGTGCACACATGGACATCTGAGCACAGTAAATTAATGTGGATTTGCATCAACTACCAGTAATTATGTTTTACGTCAGCCAATAAAGAGCAGAAGAACGATGAAATCCCACTGCCAGGGCTGCACTATACTCAACCACAGAAAAGTTTTAATCAGTTCCAAAATTTAATGCAATTTAATGTTATCTGAAAAGCACATTTACTAAAGATATTATATTCTGTAATCTATGGAATTCTATATAAAAGCAGGGACTCTTAAAATAAGAGGCTATGACAGCTGACTATTTTGTACGTGTGTTCTTGTATGACAGCATTGCTACTAGTATTATAACATAATAATTGTCGTTACAAAACCAGAGTGATCTAAACAGTGTAGCCTGACTTGCACCAATTCCTGCACTACAAGTTAGAGCTTCGTCCCTTCAAGGCGGTCAACGCTTGGCTCTTATTCCTGTACTTAGCCTTGCAAAAAAGGAGCCTTATGGCTCTGTGAAAATGTAAACGCGTTCTCAACTCAAAGTCTCCCACAGATATCATGCAGAAATGGAAAAAGAAAGGTGTAAAGCACTATTTTATCTCTGAGATTAATGTTTCTGGTAGCATTGATGAGAATCTCTCACAGGATTTCTTTTTGTGGCAAGCTTTAATCAAATAGACTCTAATGTTATCAAAACCAATGTAGAAATCTAGCAATACATTTTATCACTAGGTAAGCAATGGCACAGGACAAATATTACAAGCATCTTTCTTTTTAATTCCTTTAGTGTAGAAAGAAAGAGATAGAAAAGAAAATGAGAGTCCTCTGCTACACAGCTTATTTGTTTGTCACTAGCAGGCTGTTCCATACACTTCATACTGAAATTCTAGGGAAAGCAATAATTCATATAAATTAATTGGATATGTCAATCCTAATGAGTCCACAAAGGCTAGGTAAGTATCCTTAGAAGAGCACAGGGTGTCTCCACATTGCTGCCAGCAAATCGAGTATCCAAATCTTGGCTTGAGACACAAGAGAGCTTACACGGAGCAATTCAGAATATTGGAGCAAGGCAGCAGGGGAACGAGGTTAAGACACCAAGCTGGCCTTCCTGCTTTTTGCTGTCCACTGGTTTTGGCAAACTAGACTACTGTGCAATAAAGGATGCCTTCTGAAAGACAAAGAAATCAAAGCAAAAAGAAGCAATAAACACTCACTTAGCACTGTAACATGCAGCTGGTTTCAACAGAAACAACCAGGAAAAGCAACTGAGTGTTACCACACAGGTTTTTTTCTTGTGATCACTATCATCAGCCTTCAGGAAACTGAAGGGCTGAAGTTACAAACAAAAATGTGGTCTTCCAGATCTAAACTTCAAAAGAAACCTAAATGATGTCAGAAACGAATGTACCATTAACATCCCCTAAACCAGGGGTAGAAACATTTACACAAATCATAACGTAGACCAACACTGTTTGGATTGAATTTCAGCCAGTGTTCTCCCTCCTGCTCTGGTGTACAGCATGGGACACGGGTGGTTTCTCAGCACCACACTGTTAGCCTACCTATTCATTTGCATAAATTTCTGCTAGTGCATTGGCCTAATAAGTAGCAATACAATTTATTGTAGATATTATGGTGTGCTGTTCTCTTCCAGTAAGTGACAGTAATTCATAATATGAAAAGGAATAAAACATTCATTGACAGAGTATCACTGAGTTTAGCCAGACATCGAACCAGACATGAAATACAATAATGAATTATTATAATAAATGGATTATTATTTTAATTTATTAATTTATAAAAGTATGTTATTTTTCAGAAGCATGCAGTAGTTCCTGTAGTAGCCTATTCACCAGACTAGCCTGCAATGGAGGATCCCTCTACCCTGTCCTCTACTTACATCAACTCACATAGCTGCCAATACAGCTGGTAAGGGAACACTGGGTGATTTCACAACTGAAGAGTTTCATTCGTACTAGGCAGTCAACATTAATAACATGTTATTACATTCAAGGTTCTCCTTTTTCAGCGTACCAGGTTAGCAAGACCTTGAATTTCTTACTACTTACCAGTGTGACAAAACTAATACACACATGTAAAATACCTGTGAACAAAAGTACTTTAGGCTATCGTGAAGTCTTTGTACAAACTTAATTATCTTCCCTCAATGTCCTGATCCTAAAAGGTTTTTAAAAATGCAAAAACTGGCAACAGACTTTAAAATGGGAAAAAAACAACAGAGAATCCTTAAAATAGTTTATTTTTCCAAATTGCATGATTTGAAAGGCTAAAAAAAAGAACGAAGCTGCTAATTAGACTAAGCAAAAGTTAATACATCCTTTCTAATATGTGGAATAATTAACTAACCCATTCAACAGTATTAATTCAATGGTTTGGCACAGCATAACAAATAGCACTGGACTGCCAAAAGTTGAACTTCATTTCCAATTAAGATTAATAAAGCTCTCTGGATGCATATATGTTCGTATATAATGTATGTGCCAGGTTCCTAATTATGCTGAGATGGAATATCTCTTCATCTCTCACTAAGAGAGATGGCATTCCATTTTAAAGAAGGAAGATTTATTTTGCTCTATTTAAACATCAATATCTAAATAAAATTAATATTTCTGTCTAGAATAATTACCTTTGAATAACCTTTGAAATATGGAGGGAAAATAAGTATTTGACACATAAAATGACTTGTTAAAAATTAAACTTGATTACATATCAGGTAAAGTAAGAAAAAACACTCTCAAATATACTCACAGTATTGCCAAATCACAAAGTGTTTCAGCAGAATGAAAGGCAAACAGGCTCTCAATAGAGATCATTGTAGATATGGCTATTAAAAAGTAGTATTCATTTAAGCAAAATTTGAATAATTTTAATTCAAGAGAAACAATCTTATCAATAGATATAGACAGCTATGAAAGACTCTTTGCTTCATCTTCAGCATGGCATACGTCAAAATAAATTCTTGCAAACTGCTTTCCACCTGACCAACGAAATCCCAGTTCTGTTGTAATTTTGTTAAAGAGATGATGCCTAACAAAGAAATGTTAGAAAAAACCCAAAGCATGTGTGTTTGGTAACTATGTCCCATACATTGTTTAAAAAAAAAGTAGTAAATATGCAAGCAAATTAAACACACACCAGTTGTTATAAACATGCTGACCCACAGGTGACTTTATTTTGCCTTGTAGCAGAAAAACTATCACGCTTGGGTTGCTAGCTTTTGCAGTAACTGCAGCGAGAAACATTTTCTAATCTTTATTTCTCCTTGAATGCTGTCCAGCACAGTGCCTAATTTCACTAGCTGAATGCCTATGAATTAACAGTACTTTTAATTACTTTAGATACAATCTGTATTTGAGCACACTTTTCATTTTACATTCATTTTTCTTCCATTCATTATCAAAGTCTTTCTTCCCACTAGACCGTTTGTATTTTGTGTGGGCGTTAACAACATACTGACTCCAATACTGTCCTAATTAAATGAAATTTACTTGCATAGATTTGAAGAGCAACCCATGTTAACCTCAAAAGTAGTCCTTTTTCTTCTTTCCAATATATTTTACTGTCTATCAAATAATTATTTTCCCTCAGGCCCTACTACTTCTTCAGAGCCAGCCAATGCCTTTGTGCAACTAGTCCTCCAATACATATCCAGATTAGTATTTCAGCTTTAATAAAAGTTACAGTCCAAGTCCTAAATGGCCAGCATATTTTAGTCCATCGTTGTTATTTAGGTCACTTCAAATAAATAATTGCAGAGCAGCTTCTGACCACACTAGTAAGAAAGTTTGATGTTTAAGACAGGATTTTTCCCCTCACAGCCATCATTCCCCATCTTCTTCTTAATTAAAACACTACTAAAAAATGTCTTTCTAGAATGGTCAAAGAATCAAAGCTGAAAGTATAGCTCACCTATGACTTTTCCTTTCATAGCGCATAAACTCAACCCTGAGCACTCCCAAGAAAGTGCCAGCACTATCGCTCCTACAGTGAAAGATACTCTCACCTTTTGCACTTCAATTTTACCCTTTCAAAAAATGGATTATTCTAACATTCAGAATGATTTCATTTTTAAGGTAGAATACATATACTTCTATATCACCATTTTGCCACTTCTGTTGTGCACGGGTGTATCAAATTCTTCTATTCTTCCCCGTTTACACTTCTTATATCTCCTCCTTTCCTACTGCTGTTCTTTCAGTGTAGAATCTTTTCTAGATGGAACTCTCATATGTAATGCCTAGTTAAACAAAGCTCTGAATTCAGCTTTCTTTCAAAAGAAAAAGTATGACCTGTGATTGCTCATATTGGTAACATCTGTTTTGATTTTATTCAGAAATAATATGACAGTTTGAATCAATTAAGACATAATATTAGTTCATCTTTTTTTCATGTTTAGGTGTCAAAAGTAGATATAAAATCAGAGAGGGCAAATGTGTCGTGGATTCCTCAACTAAGCCTTCCCTGCGATTAATAACTTGCATTTGAGAATCATGTTTACTAGATGGTTTAGGACAGGGAAGAAAAAACACAGGAGGTGCCTCCTTTATTTTTTGTTTTCTCTTGCACTTAGAGCCCTAATTATGGATCAGCATTTCGTTGTGTATACGCTGTGTAACAGTTTGCATCACCATGATAGAAGCAGAGACATTGCTTTTTGATGTGTAATCCCAAACAACTACTTCCCATCCCACCAAAAGCCAGTGGGCTGGTGGCCAGGCCCTTAGGGAGCGTATATGGAAAATACGGCATCGCAACATGCGCTTTCAGTGCGTTCCAAGAGCTTGAGCTAGGAGAGTCACATTTCTCTTAGCTTCCTGAAGCAACATAGCTGTTCTGCAGCTAAACCCATGACCAATGTGCAGCTGAATTCCTGATGCATCACTGAGCCTGAGCTTACCTGAGAGATTTCTACAGTACATTGGAGATGCTTCTGCTTAAAGCGTTACACAACCCGTCTGGCTAAGACGGAGTGGAACATCCTGCTAATACTGCCTGGAGGAAATAGGTCATGTAACTTGGACACTGCCAATTGCCAAACAGAAATCAATTCAGAAATCCATACAGGGAGGAAAAAAAAAAGTAAAAATCAATGCTCATTGACATGGCCCAGCGAGTGGGTGATATGCAGAGTACAAAGTAGTACCGACGTATATCGATATCAACAGGAATGCAGCTATCCGTGATGCGAGCAGGAAGAAAACACAGTGTGCATAGCATTGTGGCTGCTCTGCCAGCATGGGCTGGGAACACATGCCATGCTGAATGGCGCAAGCAGAGGGAGAGAACAAACTACTGCTCTTGCTGTTACCACTCCTCCACATGTGGAATTCTACACCCGATTGTTTGAAGTTATGTTTCCCCTCAATTTTTTTCTTAAAAAAATTTTTTTTTCAAAACTTAAGTGTATGTACATACGAATCTACAAATATATTTACTTTGTACTCTATGCACCCTGTCTATATACACAAACGGGCACACAGTGCATTAATACATTGACACCTTACTGACTGCGGCTGTATTCTAGCTGCCCATAAACTGTATTAAGCTTGGTTATAATGTAACTCAGGAAATTAGGGGTAAATAGGGGTAAATTAGGGGTTAATGTTCCTTAAGACATTCTGATTCAAATGATTTCGTATATGTTAGTTCCTGTTTAGTGACATAAGCAAAAACAGGCACCTTTTTTTTTTTTTAAGAATTATTTTTTAAACAAGATCTTTGCTCTGTTTCTTTTTTTTTTTTTTTTTTTTTTTTTAGACTAGCTAATCTAAAAATCCATTGCAGTGATGAACTCCAAGTCACGGTTGTCACTGATCACTTAACCAGCAATCAGATTTTAGTGCAATAATCTATTGATGTTTCAAGATTTAGCACAGAATATGATGACAACTGTAAATTTTTAGAAGTGTATTTCAGGTGTTAATAAAGGCGGCATCAGATCTCCTACCATTCAATTATTGTCATTATTTAAAAGAATTAAGATAAATTCTTAATGATGCTTTTTGGTTACATAGATTAAAATTCTCATAAATTATTACAGATTAAGGTAGATATTATACTAAGCCTTGTAAAACTTTTACTTATGATCCTTACTTAGCAAGAACCTACAAGAATTGAAGAATGTGTTTTGCATAGCAGCAAGGCAGAAACATCAGAAGCAAAAGACTACTCCCAAGAGCAGAGCTGCAGGCAGCAGACTCACTCAGCAGAAAGCACATGGAATGGGCGAGAAGATAAAAATTTAGAAGCAGGGTGGGGAAAAAAAAAAAGCAAGCATTTTAGAGACAGAGTGAGCAAAGAAGGGTAAGGGCTTAAAGGCAGGAGGCTAAATAAATGATACCAGCATCTGGAAAATCTCCATACTGCTTTAAAAGAAAAAAATAAGGTCATGAGATGGCACAGTAAGAAAAGAGCTGCACTATTGACCAGCAGCAGGGCCAGCATTTAAGAGGTACATTTTCTTTGTTTAAAGAAGAAAAAATAATAACAAAAAAATCAGCAAGGGTCCTCCTAATGGGCACACTTGGCTGAAGGGCATTCTTTTTCCAGAGGAAAATTCTTGGGTCTGCTATTTCTGACTAGTGTCAGAGCACAGCACTGTATTGTTCTTTAGATAATATAATGTAACAATGTGGGGTATTTCCGCTTTTATGTGGAAAACAATGATTCAGGGGAAAAACTTCATAGTTCGATTTCAAATGTTTCCAAAACACAAAAGTTTGTTGGGTTATGGAGTATGCACTAGTTTACAGGTATGCCTGCATCCAGGCCAAAAGCATTTCTCTGGTTTGACACATATATTATTTAGTTTGTAAGAGTGGAACTCAAGCTACATTAAGTATATTTTGTTATTAGGGGTACTTGCAAGAAGCATGTGCATAACAAAAGGTAATAAAAGGTTCATCTTTAGATGAAGTGCATTTTTCCCCTGCTTGTTTTTATTTTACCGCCAAATGCCAGTTTCCCTGTTGGAGACAATTTGTTTTACCAAAATCCCACAAGATAGTCTATTTTGTGCAAAAGCAGAACTCCTGATAAAGTAGTAAAATACTGGGTCTGTCATATGTAACCTACATATGTAATGTTACTATTTTATGTTTTTGTATTTTCAATATCCTTTCACAAGTTCACCTACACAGACTTATTTCTTCTTTAGAATGAAGTTAATACATTGCATTTTATTAGTTGGTAGGAATTAATAAGACAGAAAAAGAAGAATTTTCTGATGTGAAATACTTTGTTAATAGGCTAGCTGAATTCATAGTCTGCTATATGAAAAAACAATGTTCTTCCAAAACTGGCTGGTTGCAGGTTGCTAAAATCCCAAAACTTTATCTAAAGTACAGACACACATGTCAATTTAAAGTCAATTTTAGCATTCCAATCTTGTCTTAAAGCTCATTTTAAACAATCTTCCAGTCTAATTAGCATTACCTTCTGGCTCCTTAGCACCACCCTTTTGAATGTTGGCATAGTTAAAACACTTGGGTCTACTTGGTTTAGTATAGTGTGGCAAATGTCAGTGAAATACGAGGGCATATGGCATGTAATTATAGAACCATACGGATGCCAGTAGTGATAGTCAACTGTATTTGAATGCAAGACCGAGAAACTTAGAGGAAGAGCAATAAAAGACCATTGTACATAATCATAAAATGGATATATATCGTTTCTTTACAGCTGAAAGAAGCCTCTACATGTCTGTCCTTTAATGAAGCAAAGCCACTGTGTCTGTACAAGCATATAGCTGTAGCGTGCAGCCTACATTATTTTAATTTTGCTTGGGAAATTTATAACAACAGATTATTAAAATGAGCGATGCAAGAAATCACTTACCAATGCACATAGCAGGTCAACTGCTTCCAGTATCAGTTCCTGGTGGCCAATGCGAGTGACGCCCAGTTCCTCAAGCTCTTGGTGAGTGATGTGTAGCAGCTGTTCGCCATTGATCTTTTCCCTTTCAAAATTTTTTATGTATTGTTGGAGGCAATCGTCGAGGCCTATTTAAAAAAAAGCCGACAACGCATATTCAGAGAATGGAGACAAATTATAATAACTCTGTAATTCACAATTACAGAAATTTCTTGGAAGTACAAATATAATTCCTTGTTTAGATCTATTATGGAAAATGTGCAAAAAAAAATTATAGTTTCGATTACATGGTATAGTGCATACTACTGCTGAGAAGAATTTATATTACTGACGTTATTTTCAAAACTCTTAAACATTTTAATACTAATTTAAATCCTTCACAATACTTATTAGGGAGACAGGGAACAGTGAAGCAGGTAAACTCAAGATCCATAAAAAGAACAGATACCCAGAAGCCACAGAAATAACCAACCTGGGTATTTAAAGATAGAGCTTTGCAACATCGTCATTTCTACTTGCGGCCTTCTATCAAATACACATGAAGTTACCAGTATGGTTAAGGAGAAAAACGTGTATGCAAGCACTAAGAAAACAAAATGTGTATACAGAAAAGGAAAGGAACTGGCATATGATCAATATTGTTCTCATTTGTCTGTTTAAAAGTTCTCATAAATGCAATATAAACAGAAATAAAGCAAAAAGTTAATGTCTTCATTTCCTGGATTATTAATGTAAGGAAACAGATAATTCTATCATGTACCATAGTATCTTTTTAAGGAGAAATTTCTATTTTTTTAACATTTTTTGAACCGCAAATTTCCTTTTAAGTAACCAGATGATGCAGCTTGGCAATGCTGAACAGAAATATATTCCTCTACATTAGTACAGGAACGTTAAATGAGTTACACAAGAGGGTGAAGGAAGTTCACTGAAAACATATTAGAAAACTACATTACTATCTATTACTCTACTTATAAGCATACCTACTTCGATAATATTAAATGATTTAATTAGATCTAATAAAATTGGTCTGTTTCATTGTAATAGAAAGTATTAGCTAAACCCATTACTAACATGCAATACCCGAGCCTCACTGAATGCCGGGATTAGTTAGCGTCCAGAGATGAGTTTCTAAAAGTTGTAGGAGAACTTGGTCAGAATAACCAAACTGCCGGCGGGGGAAGTGAAAGCTTGTGGAAATTCTTAGAAACCATTTCAGAACAAATCCCAAACCCCATGCATTCCAGATTCGCTTTTAGTGAATATTTGCCTAAAACTCATCAGAACAAGTCACTGAAACTGATATCAGAAGTGCAATTATTTTGAACAAAAGTGAAGCAAATTAGTTTAAAAATTTAGTATCAGTGGCCACAAATCAGCATTTGTAGTATGCAGAAAGATTCAGAAAATACCAAATGAACATGACATCCTATGAAAACTGTGTAGCCAGACGTATTAAGTGTGCCTTTGTGCCGGAGAGACTGTATGACAGAAGAGCAAAATATAAAATTTGTATTATTCATACTGCTCTGCAATAGCTCCCCAGGGCATCTTTAGAAGGCGTTTACTTAATGGTGCAAACAGTATGGCAGTTGACAATAGAATACAGAAATATATCATTAAAGGACCAGGCTGTCTCGTAGCACGACAGCATCTAATACACACAGACACACAAAAAACCCCAGAAATATTCATCCGTTGCTCTCTGCCTTTCTGTCTACCTAGGCTCTAGGTACTGTACGCAATTGCTCCTTTTCTGGCAATGTAAAGTTTTGTGTTTGATAAGTCTGAGGTGTTACAAAGCAAGAATTTAGCCATCAGTGGTTTCACTCTTTATTATCATGGCTATAATGGTTTTTAGCATTACAATATCAAAGTCACAATTAGAAAGAGTACAGAATGAGATCATTTTGACTCACCAAAGCCAAATGGAATATTTATTTCCTCAAGCCACTTAGGCCTCATTAGTGTTCTTTATGCAATTTTCTCCATATAAGTTCTGTTTACAGATAAGACTTAAATTAGTTGAGATTTGTAACTACGAAGAAGAGGCATTAACTCCGTCTTGTAAGTAAATAAAATAAAACTGCTATTCCCAAGTTACACAGCATCAGCGTCAGAGTTTGGGTACAGTTTGTAACTAACAGATATATCCTTCACGGTGCAATAAATTAATTCAAGGAAAAGGGTTTCAACATGTATGCTTTATTTTAAAGCTGAGACTTAATGACTATGATGAGAATCTGCTATATTGTCTCTTTCCATTTTTAAGTAAAAGAAAGATTATTTTATCCACACAGACTAGGAAACTTTTTCCTCTACTCTTTGAATACAGAGATAAACAAGCATCTCTGATATGTTGACTGCAAACTATGATTTTGCAAGTAAGGCATGTAGTAAATTGCCTAAAATCGAGGAAACATGAAAAAGAAAGGAGGGGGAAAAAAGGTAGGGAGAAAGAGCAGGAAAAGAAACACCGGTTAGCTTTAAAATGTTTCTTTTCTGAACTGCACAATTAAGAAAAAAGGGACCACCAAAACAACAAGGCAAACCAACATCCTGTAAAAGAAATTCTCTGTAGAGCTAGCTAAAAATCAGATTTAAGTATTAACTCAGAGCCCACATTACCAAAGAGATGCCACATATTGCGGCCAGTAAGGCCCACTGAGATTAAAACAAATCTTTCCATTGATGTCAACAAACATCGAGTTTGTGCAACATTAGAAGAACACACACAGTTGCCACGTTACATAAAGATCTGTCCCTTTCTCTCTGGCATTAGACAGAGATATTGAAAAAAATTACTATAAAAATAAATGAAGGAAAAAACCACAGGTTGTTGCCTTCTATGCAGGTGTCATGGAAGTCAAATCATGCAGACAGGGCGGCCCTCGGAGGGGAGAAACGTGGTGACAATCACTTTGTCAAGTGCGATCCATCACAAAAGAAAATAATTTCCAAGTTAAAAAGTGTGTAATTTCCAATTTTTCATAAATTTGTCCATAAATTACATTTACTTGCTTTTCCTTTTTCATACATTTTAATGGATTTTTGTTACTTATTGTAAATTATGCTGGTTTTGAAATCTATCCCCAAAATTCCTGACCAAATGATGGTTTTGTTCATGCTACATCATTACTCCCAGAGGAAAAGATACAGCAGCTGGCTAGAGCAGCAGAACACTGGCTGTGAAACGGAGGGGTTGCGGGGAGGGCAGACAGAAAGGTCCTTGCCAGTTCAGCTTGTCACAAACACCACTGCTCTCACGAGGTGATCCTCCCGACAGCGGAGGGTATACAAAATGATATGCTCTGCTATAAAAAAGTGCAACGTTGCTCATTCTGCTTTTAGGGTGTAGGATGACAGAGAAGGAAAAACAGCTCGGTGGAAATGCATTCACCACTCCTGACTTCTGCAGCTTAGCCCTGAAGCAAGGAAGTGTTACGAGTCCGCGTACAGCCGGTTTGGCAAAGAAGTCAAAACCACTTTGATTAAGGGTATTGAGAAAATATTTAACATTTTTCCTAATGAAAATAGGTTTTAAAATAAAAAGCACATAGCAGAATACTAAAATCGCAACTGCACAAAGGCTTATACGCAACAGCAGATTTGAAGTGTAGATGATTGTCTGAGGAATCTGGGTCCAAAGGACAGAACCTGAAAGTCGACGGAATGATCTCAGCTTGTTCAGAAGGATTACATTTTTGCCTGTCAAAAGTAATTTAATATTCCTGTTAATGTATCTCATTTGACTAATAAAAGCTATACGACAAACGTATCTGTTGTTACAGAATAGTGACTTGTGAAAAAAATCAATAAATCAAAGCGACACAGGGACAAACTCAATTTTCAAATGTTGTTGCATGAGATGTGGGAGGAAATCCACTAAAGCTGCTGTGTGCTTCAGCCAAGATAAATGCAAACAGTGACTGTGCTCATTTGTGAGGTCAGGTATCTTGTAGAATATGGCCACAGCGCACAACAGGAACACGCCCGCACCAGCACATGCATCTCGGGAGCGTCAGCCGAGTTGTGAGCCACCAGGGTCACCTAGTAATTCAGAAGAAAACTGATTGTACCAAAAGTGCCCCTGGGTGACAAGGAGAAAAAAAGACAGAAATACTGCAAAGACAGGAGCAGGAAAGGTAAAAGACAACCAGAAACCGTGTGCTCTTTGAGAAAAGACAGGAAGAAGACGACTGCTGAAGTGGGTTTGGAACCATAAGAAAATAAACATATTGTTTGATTCCTGCTAGTTTTTGCAAGTGACCTCAGATATGACCTTCCAAATAAACACGACTGCACCTCAGACCCCTCGCCTGATTCCATCAGTAGCTTCTTTTCCTAGGCAAAGCAACTTGCAAGTCCAGAAAATTAGCTATTGGCTATTAGCAAAAAAAAGAAACTCTCATTTCTATGCTGGAAATTACCTAATTAATTGGGCAAGGCAGCTCCTGTCACCACCTTCAGTTTACATATGCACATCTGCTTAAAGATATCCAGTGCTTAACAGGCGCAGTCCAAATAGTATGTACAGAAAATGAAAAAGTTGTGGGCTGTATTTAAAAAAAAAAAAAAAAAAGTGGTATTTTCTACATAAAGCAATATTTAGCAGCTAGCTAGAAAGATCTGGAAGAAATTGACTGTCTAGCAAACAGACAGAAGTAGGTAGAGAATGCATGCCTTTTCCTAAACGTAATTTTATTGAATACACACATCAATTCCTGGGTGTTCTTGACCAAAACCCACTTTGATTTATTACATTGGGCTTAGGCACAGTGGATCTTTTCCAATTCTTATATAACTTGTAACAATGAAAATCATCAGGTGGGTATTTATTGTCAACGACATTAAAAGCTTTTAAAGAATTATTCAGACCAGATAAAGAAAAGGCATAATCCTCAGGACCATGTTCATACTAAGCTGACTTTCAAATACCAGCTATTTCTTCTTAAGCCCTTTCAGGAGGAAAAAAAAAACTATTTAGAATGCCTGGAGAAAAGGATCTTCGTAACCCCACAATTCATAAAGAGACAAAGAGAATGTGTTTGAAAACACTCTAACACACCAAGCTTGGAGTGGTTCAGACCTAAACTTTCGTAAAGTTTAGAGTCTACCTAAAAACTAGAGAGTATCATGCAGTATTTCGCATTTTAAGCCTTCTTGTTACAAACCCGATCTGTAGCAATATAGTAGCTAGATTACAAAATTTCATACAAAAAATACATTTAAAATCGCAGGTCATAGCATGAACGCACAAACACACAAAAAAAAGATTATTCTGAAAAAAATAATCCCTCAATGCTGGCTTTATCTGACCTTTGAATGCTTGACTGCACAAGTATAATGTGGTTAAATGTTGCTTCCCGGATGAGTTTCCTCTGCGTCACTGTAATATTCACACAGATACAGATGGATGTTTTAGATGCAAATACAGGCAGACTTCTGCTCCTTGAGTTTACAGATCCATCACCTGCATGAGCAGGACTAGAGCGGGATGAGCACTTTGAACAGATGTTTCCCAGACATCAACTGACACCAAAAATGTTACCTTCCATTCCAGGCTTCAAAGTGGCTTGAACTTTACTGGACATAGACTCTTCCACTTGCCTCAGGCCTCGGGCTAAGACTGCGCAGGTCCACAGGCTGCTTCCCGCGGCAGAGCCAGGCTCCGCACCCGCCCGGCCAGGGCCCTCCGCAGACACGCTCAAGAGCCAGCGTCCAGCCGGCACCGCTGGGCTCTCGCGCAGCCAGACCGGCTCTCCCGCTCGCGCGGCGGGATGGCCTTTCATTCAGAGGGTTCCCTTCTCCCCAGCCTCTCCTCACGCCTCAGCCACAGCCCACACGCCAGTCAACTTCGCTGGCTCTGTCGTCGCAGTTACAAGTATCCTCTCATCCTTACCACAGGACCCTGTTTTTTCCCCTAGCAAAATCCTGTATATCTTCAACTCCCTCCATTTACTGCCAGCTTGTATTTCCAGATGTCACATTTTTCCTCCTTCCACACTTGTCCCTATTCTTATCTTTTCTGTGTGTGAATGGGGCAGCTTTGTCTCCTCTGCACCAGCAGGGAAGCAGCGCTGTGAGAGCACGAGCTGGAGGGAGACGGATGCTCCCGACCTCAGTTCCTCGTCTCTCCCCAGAACAGGTCAGAGCCTCACTTGCAACAACCGATCTCCTCAGCCACAAGTGCCTTTTGTAAAAAGGACACAATCCTCAAAAAAAGTAAAAATCTGCTGCAAGTTCCCAGGCATATAAACCCTTTTTTTCCCCCCCCTCCAAAGCATCCTCTAGACATCACAGCCACTTCACCAAGAGCGCAGGCCTGAGACACAAACCATCCTCCCAAATTCTATCCCAAATGCAAAACCAATGGGAACACCACATCATTGCTAACTTTTTTTTTTAGCATGGCCAAAGCAACAGGCTTTCCCATAACCTCAGTGTCTGTAATTACAAGCTCTTTTTGGCAGCATTTTTCCACGATAACTATATTCTCAAGACAAAAGCTGTGCTGTAATTATTAATATTTTAAAAGTTCAGAGCATCTGAGAAGGTTTTGTAAGGGGATGTGTCAAGCAATGTTAATAACAAATGAACAAACTGCTTCACTTATAAAATTTGATTTAATGATATGCCATCACCCTTAAATTGACATTCGCATATATGAAGTAAATGACTTAATATAGTTCCGCCTTCATTACCTATGACTGAGTAATAGGAAGTGAAGACACTAACTTCCCCCCTCCCACCCCCCCCCACAAACTGACAGGTATGTTGACCTGTTGTATTATCATGGAAGTAACGAACAGCATTTTCAAGAAGCTTGCTGGAACTAGCCCTGACCTTAAAGATGTTTCTGGAAGAAGAGTGTCACGCTCAGAGGATGTATCACATTTTCAGACACAAGAGCATGCTCCTTGCTGTCACATTTCACAGCAATCTTAACCTCGAGATATGTCACTGATGCTGTTACTGATGAATTTCCCATAAAAGTGATAAAACACAGAAGTGTCTTTATTAGCTCCCTGTGCTAATAAAAAGTTAAGTCTTAGCCTCATTAATTTTCTCCTTGATAAAGATATAACAATAGGCTCCAGTCATTTTTGAAGCAGCACGGCTGAAGAATGACCCAGAAGTGCCAGCAAGCCTCTAAAAGCCAGCACACTCGTACCTCCCAGTTACAGGATTATGCGCTTCCACATTCCAGCGTGACTAAGCCGAGAACACTTGGATGCTGAATCTGCCTTGCTACCCTTTAAAAGGGAAATGCATCAGCCAAATACAAGGCAAGTACTTCTATCCATTTCCTGCACTGGACTCATAACACATTGCTTTACTTTTTCCAAGACGGCGTTTGATGAGAATCTCTTCTGGCAGAAGCGCTGGTTGCAGCTTAGAGCAGTACCCTTGCACATCCCGCTGCTCGTGCTTCGCGCCACCGGGTGCGGCTGTGTAGCGAATTGGGTCAGAAACTGCACTATGTTAACTTCACTCCTTTTTGTTACCAGCTATTTTTAACTGGCACAAATGAAGTGGAATACATCAGTGGATGAAAGAGCAGATGCTTAAGCTGGCACCGCTGCCAACATACATGCTTTTCAAGCTACACCATAAGAAAGCCACATTTCATAATTCTTTACTTTGTTGCCTCTTATTTGCTGAGATGGCAAACAGGACCACAGGACCAGCCATTGCTCCTGACATCCTGAAATACATATTGACATTTTAAAAAAATCTTAGGATTAGCTAAAACTAAAACATAAACTAAATTCACAAGGCCAAAAATAGATTCATATTTAGAAGAATCTTCTTGATTTATACTCAAACCAAAATGCAGAACCAGCATAATCAAATTCTCTAATCTCTTTACCTAGTAATGAAAGAGCAAATACCTCTGTATCAGAACAATTCTGGTGATGATTGAACACCTCTAGGATCAGTAATAACAGTTAGAAAAAAAATAACATCTACCCTGCATGCATGCAGGGTAGTGTTGCTTAGAAGCAGAGAATTGATGTGATCAGGTTTCATATTCCTTCTTTTTGCAATAAGCGCAAAGATTGCCTTCTCATCTCCCCAGACTGGAGGGTAGAGACGTAGGTGATTTAGAGTGCCTGTTCCAGTTCTGTTTCCAAGATGGTGTTTTTGTAGTAACCGTTAACCTGCTGCCAAAGATGGCAGGGGAAAAACCCACAACATAACAAAAATGACAAACCAAACCAAAACCCACCAACGAAAAGGAACCATTCTTCGGTGCAAAGAAAAATACTAGGAAATCAAGTATTATTTCCCTCACTAGAGCCTAAGCACACTGAGGTGAGTTTGTTTCAGACCCTGGTTGTCCCCATTCTAGACAGGTCAGGAATTCTAATAAGGAAGGAACAGCATTAACTGTGTTCTTGTATACAAGGACTGATCTTAAAAGCAAAAGTACCAGAACAAATAAAGCTAATCGAAAGCTCCTTTCTCCAGCTTCCGAGGATTTATCCACCTTGCACTCCCCACAGGAAAGTCTTAATCACAGATTGACCTTCAAAAAACTACAGTTTGATATCATACAAAAACCAAACAAAACTATCACAGCAAACAAGTATTTGTACAAGTAACACAGAGATGCCCCACTTGTCCCTGTCTTAAATGCAAAGAAACAAAAATACCAAAGAGATAGATAAGTCTGAGCTAGTAAGTAGAGAGAAAAAGTAACTTGTCAGACAAAATTTATACAATTGTAAGGCAAACATTTAAAGTTAGGTGAAATGAATCCTACCCTAAAAGTATCTTTGATGAGCTTGCAATAGGGCTCTACAATAAATCCAGTTTGTAATCATATTCCAAACCATCCAGGCATAGTGACACAGATGCTTCAGAATTGGTGACATCCTGGCCAAAACACATATAACAAACTCAAAGTTTTGAGGCATAGGTACGGCTGCAAAATATTCTCAAAGTAAACTTCTAACAGGATAGCCAGAATCCTCAGATCACATTCTCCGTCAGCAAGTGCTAACGCTTGCAAAGCTGAGTGGCAAGAAGAGAGCTGACACAGAAGAATCAAACAAAAAGTGCTACAGATGTTTCAGTGCCAAAATACATTAACTCTCAGTTTGACTTCATTGCCATATTTTACTAAAAATCCTGGCAACCAAAAGAACAGCCAAATCCAGTGCAGACTTTTATAGTGAGAAGCCCAAACAAATAAGATCTCTGCTCAACACAATTTCTTCAGTAACCATGAGTCTATGATCTAATTCACAAGTTATAGTTTAAACACCTGCAAGATACAAATCCTACAAGTCGAAGGTGGCCTGGCAGTTCCTCACACAGTTCTTCACATAGTTGCCAAAATATCACTGGGAAGCTACTCTATTTCTTGCAGCAATCTGAGAAGGCTAGGATTTCATTTTTTTTCAGGGATATTCTGAAGCTTTGGTGATAGCATCTGTTGGTCGACGACTCGGCAAAGGCTGTGGATCAGTTGACCTGGAGTTTCACGCAAATGTCTCTCATTCCTTTTATTTCAAGGAAACACTGAGCGCGTCATGTGCAGCACCGCAGGTCTTGTTTGTCGTGATCTTAAATTAGGTTCTTTAGTTAAGCAGTTTGGAGGAATTAGCTCTAGCAAAGTGTGATTAGCTCAGAAGACAGGTAGTTGACAGGAACTGTCAATTAATTGTCAGGAAATTCCCATACTAGGAATTCTTATTTTTATTGATATAAACTGTGTGAAACAAGCAAAACTAGGCAAATGGGGGGAAATCACAAAAGAAAGAGAAAATCAAACTTTAAATTCTACTGAAGAAGCAAGCTTTTCTCTCTCCTCACATTTACCTCTTTATTTTACATATTTATGTTATGTGATGATGCCAGACAAATTTATTATTGGTGTTATCGAACAGAATAAGAGCTAGACATTTTTATTCATTACTACTTCTTATGCAGTAACAGATTAAGATAGATTAAGTCCCTGGCTTCAACTACATGATGAAAAATATTATGACATCTTAAATAACTGTTATTTTGTGTTTTGATTCTGAATTCAGAATGTTTTGCTATTTGATTTGGCCATAGCTTATCCAAGATTAAATACTTCCATGAAGTAACATGAAACTGGCAAGAATTTTATAATCTCTAAATAAATACAGAACCAAAAGTCCATGAATAAAATATGATTACAGCTGGAATGGATAAAAAAATTTAATCCGCCCAGCAAAGCAATAAAGTTACCAGTAATTCAGTACAAAAAAGTAAGAACAAGTGATTACAACACATTTCAAAACCATAGGATATCACACACTCTGATGTTTGAAATATTGCTTTTTAATATGCTTAAGATGATTACATCTGTCACATGGCAGCATGCAAAAAAGGGTTGTAGGTCAGGACTAGCGCCTGAGATTTACATCCCTCTGACAAGGAAGCATCAGACTGAAAGTACCGCACAGCCTCCATCTAGACCTGAACACTGCTGCAGCTGTAGAGCCCGCTGCTGCCAAAGGATAACGTGGGAGAACTAAAACATAGTTCTCAGACCATTCTTAATTGTTTTTCTGCTCTCCATAAGTAAACAGTTGAAGCTGTTTTCTCAAGACTTCAGACAAAGAGTAAAAGATACGTAATAGTAACGTGCCAGTAATAAAAGCTGTCCATAAAACGTCTAAATAGAGCTGCTGGTGAAAAGGTAAATGATCCAACAACCCAGAGCAGTTCACTGTATTAACGGAGCAGCATAAATTAATTCTTCTATGTCAGCAAAAGCAGCAAAATATGAAATAACATTTCTGAGGACATTCCTCATGGCTTCTCAGAAATCAGGCTGCTGCACTACTGTAGCAGCCATTCCCAGTAAAGTATCAAAAAAAGAAAACTCTTTTCTAGTTGAATATTTTTCACATACCAGAGAACTAAACATGGAAAGACATCAGAGGTTAGTCAGCTCCTGAAGTCACACTTGGGAAGTGGTTTGCTCCTCTCACCACGCTTTGCTGCTACGCCTGATACCACAGTCACAGGCAGGAGGCTGTGGCAGGCAGACATGCTTTAGGGGTCATCTTCTGGTCTTTGAGCATAACCCTGAACCTCAAGCAGCAGCAAGTTATGCAAAGAGTAACACAGAAACAGTAAGTTACTGGGAAAACACAAATAAATTCAAGAACCACAGGTTTTGGTATAAAATAAAATAGTTTTGACAAGAAAAAAAGCAGGGAAGTGAGACTTAGACAATACAAAAAGGTCAGAGGAGTGAACTAAATGTGACTTCCACATTTATGAAACTTTTTTCTTTAAATGGTTATGTGATTAGGTTTTTCTAGGTTGCCATTTTTCTGAACTTCTAGAAATAAGGCAAGAAGAAAAGATAACCATTTCCTAGGACACTGAAAAATACATTGTGTCACCTATCACTGCAAATTTTTTTTTCTCCTGTGATATCACTTGATAAATTAATAGGTAAATCTGGCTGCTCCAATCTCGCTCCACAGATATGGAAAAACTTCAGTGAATCTTGGATCCAAGAAATTGTCTCTTTCCTACTTTATATATTTGTAAAAGCAAAAAGAAAACTTGAAAAGCTTTTACATGAGTGTTATAATACCCAATTATAAAGGAAATCTTGCCATTTATAACAAGGGATTTTAGCCCACAGCTAATGATTGAGTGCTTACAAACAGGCTGGAGGAGAGATGTTGCAGGCTCAGCAAAGTGCTGGATGAGCAGGGTTCCTTGGAGTTCCTTACGCCACTGGCTTAGTCAATCAAAGGAGCAAGCAAAGAGCAAATGTAAGTTGGTTGCCAATTCTACAGACCTCAGCAAAATTTCAGGCTGCTTCACCGCTAAGAGGATTTAGCAAACAGCGACTTACAATTTGCTTCTTCACTATCTGGAAATGGAAGCCCAGTACACCTGTGTTAAGAGGATCGTACAGGTAAAGGGGGGCAGCTGGCATCTCCACTTTAGCCAGAAGGATAGATGCGTTTTTACAGCATAACAGGATTTCATTACGAGATTTAGTTACTGTTGTGCTGTAATTCCATGCTCCTCCAGATGACGCACAACTTTGGCTCAGGATGGATCGAAGAAAAAACAACCAACCCTCCCCACACACCCCCCCTCTCCAAAACCCCGACACCGGCAGAAACAGTTCTTTACAAGCTGAACCTTAAGTCCAGGCTCTCTGAACCTCAGATCAAAAAAATCAAAGCAAGTGCATGAAAAGAATTATGGAAATGGATTCAGTTGTATGAAATCATTTCAGGTTGCATTATTCACATTGCACTACTTTAGGGGACAAAACCACCACCATCTTAGCATTTAATTTTTAAAAGATAAAAATTAAGTGCATTATTTCCATAAAGCAAGCACAAACTATTGGTAATTTCTAAATTTAAGATGCATGTCATTATTTTATGTATTCTAGACAGACAGTATATTATGATTCTTCCTTTTAAATTCTTTAATGATATTTACTTTAGATAAGACAAACTCTATCATCATATCCCTCCCTAGTTCATGATCTGTCTGTAATTAAGAACTTAAAGAGTTTCAGAAACAAAAAGAAGGTGCCATTTTAATCTCAAACACAGTAGCTGTTTACGACTGCATTTGGATTTTTCCTTTACTACCCTTTTGTCAGGTAAACTACATTTGAGAATGTAACTTCTTCAATAACTTGATAATATAGATTGACAGTACTATTCAGTGTTTCTTTTCCCTAATAATGTATAAATGGTTCTCGAAAAAAATCATATTATGACGACCTGTAATACACATCTAATGATGCTATTTGCTCATTATGACCAATTTACAAATCCTAACTTAAAAAACAAATCAGGTCCCTGCAAACATGCTGAAAACGATTTACAAAAATTGAACGTCCTTGACTTTAGTCATTTTCATGGACAGAACGAAAAATTAGTATTTCCTCTAGAGGGCTTCAGGGCCTACATTATTTCATAAGTCATCTAATTTATACTGTACTAAGTGACTGCACTCCTAAGGGTCAGAAAGGCTCATTGCTATTCTGATTGCTCCTGCTTTAGAAAAAAAAGATAACACTCTGACGATCCTATCATGCCTAGTGTTTCACTTTCCAATACCACTATAAGAAACTAAAAAATGAGAGGGAGACTGGTAATACAGTTATTTTTACTAGAAATGATGAAGTTAATAAATTTTCACTTCATGTTTTCTTGGAATATTGCTCCCTGTGGAGAACCAGTGCTTTTTTAAAAGATTATTTTAATACTACACTAATATTAATTTAGCATTTAACAAGACATTCTTAAGTAATGCATATATTAAACTCATACTAAATAAGCTATTGTTTTAATTTTTTTCTAAGTCTGTATTATGATAATCTTGCTAACCAAGTTCCTGATTCAAAGAATTTATACACTAATCGAAAATTTAACTAAAGTTCGGGACTTCAAATTTAATCACCTGTCTCAATATTTCCATGTTTGCCACCAGAAATCCTAACCCTGATCAGCCAAGACAGTTTTGTGCTATATTCTGTCTTTGTTTCGCTATTCTTTTGCAAAACTTGTGCTTTATGTGTCTACCTTACTACTTAGCCACTGTGTTATTCCCTGCCTCTCAGCAGCTCTTTTCAGGTATCTGATGTGTCAGCTACAATTCTAAAGATGATACATTTCTTATCGTTTCAGATGTAAAAATGTCACTCAAGGTACAGTTCCATAATGGGCTTAAGCCAATTTCAGACTATGTTCCTGCCAAAAGAGGCAACAACTTCTCCTCCCTCCCTCCTCTTACATTGGCATTAGTAATTTTATGGCAGCACAGTGAATCAGATCAGCCTGTTTCAGCAAACTGAAGGTGAAGCATGCAGAAGGTGAAGGGAAGCTCAGCCTTTTTTGTCAGCAGCCTGTGAAACAACTTTAGCTACTGAATTTTCAAACCAAAGCAGTCATTTCTGCTCTTCTCTGCCTCTCACCGCTTGCTGCTTCCTCCAAATGTCTTTGTGACTGCATGTTGAGCCAAACTGGGGAACTGATCCATTTGAACAGGAACCCAGAAAAAAGAGAAGAAAAAAGGTTACTGTTTGGAGGTGAATATTCTCCAATCCAGTTTTGCAATACAGGCACAGAAACCAGAGCCAGCATTGCCAGGAGACAGGGCAAGGAGGAGTTGCAGAGACACAAGAAGCATGGAGGTAGAAGCAAGTGGATGGAGCAATGACCTTTTAAACCAGGACTGCCACAAAGAAAGTTGTTTGATTGAATACCTCCATATTAAGAAGCTTAAAAAGGAAAGATTGTTCTGATGTACAAGACTGCTACAACTTACTACAGCAAAATTTTTAAAATGTCTCACAAACAGAGCACAACAAATTAGTCCTTTTTCCACAAATTGTTGTAGTCCCAAGTGTCTCTGGTGGAACTAGAGATATATACAAATATGATGAAGAAAAAAAAAAAAGGAAACTGAAGACTATGTCAATGAAACTGCAAGATGGTAATTTTGATGTGTTGCACTAAGAATTAAGAAATCATCAGTTACATCCTTGACAACTACAGGAAGTCTTCTTAAGATGTATCTTATGTTTAATTTCATAACTGAAATAGCAGTCAGACCATATAACTCAGCAAATCAAGCACGTTTTCTTTTAAAATAGAAATCTAATTAGACTTATCTGTCAAACATCAAACTGGAGATAACTGCAGCCTGTGGAAATTGTAGTACTAAAACTCCCACTAAAAGATCCCCTCAGCCAAAGAAAAAAAAAAATTACTGGGTACACAGCTATGTGAAAAATAATTTTTTTTATGAATTCTGGCCTGATCCTGGAGGTTCCTATTCTTCATGCCAGTCATTATTTAATATAGGAAGCACTACAGTGATGATTTGTGTGAGTGTGGCCTTGATCCAACAAATAACTTAAGTGCCTGCTTCACTTCCCTGTATATTGCTAAATGCCCCAATTGATTTGCACACGAATGTTCACATGATTAAAATCAAACTTAAGTGCATTGCTGGAGCAGAGCCAGAGTGCACTGATCATAGCAAGACTGAGCTCACGGTAGCCAAAATTTTGGAGATGGTCCCATTCAATGTCACAGATGGAAATTCACAGCTTTGTGGAATGACACCACACAGAAAATTTATACCTCACTTAAAGCTTCCTCCTTTGAAAAATCTGCTACAAAAATTGTCTCCCATGATACTTACCAGTATACATGCCATATCCTCAGTAAAGATTACATTTTCCAGTACTTACGATCGCACCACTTTTGATGTCTCTTCCACTGTAGGATAGGCAGTGACATGACTTAACACCTACTTGCAAAGAGATTATATTCCTTGCAATATTAGTAGGTTGCTGGTTCCAGAAGAAGATAGCCACTTCAAGAAGATAGCAACAAAATTTCTTATTCTGTCTCATCATCTTATGTGTTGTCTTCCTCTGTCATAACCTCTCAATAATACTTTGAGAAATTTATTACAAAACCCTTTAAAATTTCATATTAATATTAGTTTAATCAAGGAAATACTATATAACCTTTTATGGACTCAAAGTCATGGCTCTTCAGTCGACTGAAAAAAAAATCAGGAGCTGGGAAACATGAGAACACTGGTCACATTCAACAAAATGAAGATACTGATGATGAGAAAAATTTCCCCCAGACCATGACTGATGGGTTGGGTCAGTTCTGAAGAACTACAGCCAGTGAGGAGCCAAGAGACGTGGAAGTGACCTGCTTTGCACTTTTCAGTGCTTTATCAAGGGACACGAGCACGAGATACAGAGCTGAAAGAAATTACTATTTCCGTTTTCCCTAGACAAGTCTCTCTTTGCAAGGTCAGGTTTGTATGAACACTGAGTCCGAACTGAAACCAAAGAGATTTGGCTCCACATATGGAAAGACAAAAGGTCAAACCAAAGCTTCTTTTTCTAGGACTGAAGGAAAAATCGTTGGAGACCAGAACAATAACTGATAGTGCTGAAATGAATTTTCTCTTAATCAGTTTTATTATTAGGCACATTCAGACCTTCAAGAAGCAGGTGCTCAGCTACTTCTACCTCTCCTTTTAGAGCCAGCACACCACCATTTCATAATTGTCAGTGGTTATTGCCACCAAACAACTGTATAAGTAGCACTAGAAGAGTCTGGAATGTGAAGTTCTAGCACAAGACCGACTCTGACAAAAAAAAAGCACACACAATGCACAGAACCAATCTTCTAACTTCAGTCTTAGAGCATCAGTAAAAGTCATCACCTCAAGGTCACCAGTGTTTTGTGTATAAGCTGAGATACAGAGTACACTGAGATATACTGATGTTTTAGATAAGGATTGAACGTGCCATATGAATATTGCCAGCGCAAAAAGATGACCTGTTTCTGGTTGTCTGTGACACACAGGTACCTAAATCATAGCAAACACGAACTCTTACGCTACTCAGAGTCAGAAAAACAGAATATCTGTTCACTGTGATGGCAGAAAAGGTGTCCCACAATACTGATACACTTTCAATAGCTCCTTTAGATCTGGTAGACCCATTTAAGTGGTAAACCACATGTTTGAACAAGCAATCCAGTGGTGTAGCTTATCAAGTTAAAGCATTTTTCCCCTCTTTCCAGCTATAAGTGACTAATCAAACCCTAAATTTTGTTGGAATGGTGTTGTAAGGACTATCTCTATGCCACTTATGTTCTATTAAAAAAAAATTGAAAAAAGGTGTGAAAACTAGGCTGAAAACAACATGTAATGAGTTTATTTTGCATGTTGGGAAATTTTCATGTTTCATTCTGAAACAGGTTGTTACATCTTGCTACTACAAACTTGGCAGTTGTGCTGTATTTTGGATATACTGTGAACACATTTTGATTTGATTCTGGCAGGCTCCCAGTTAAGCTGAAGTACAATGAATGCCAACACATTACAATTTCTTTTAGTAAATACAAGCCACAGTTTCTTAGGCAAACAGCCATATGCTATGTTCTCACACTATTCATTTTTAACCCAAAGAGCTGAATTTAGCTTATGGAAAACAGACAGACAGTCAATGTAATTCCTCCTGTACTTAAAAAAGCTGAATTTATCTCAGTGAGAAATATCTGTGCGAAACTGCACTGTACAGCTATACCAGCTAGGGAAAGGTAATCCCATTTCCAAGGACTAGAAAGAGAGGTGAGAGCAGGAAGGTGATACCTCCCATTATCTCTATTTTTTTTTTTCTGTGTTTGCTTGAGTTGAGGGGATTGAACATTGGCTTCTACGGTCATACACATTTGAAAGCTACTCCAAACCATCAATTGCTGCTGCATGGAAACATCTAAGCATGCCAGTTTGAGGAGTGTTTTCAGACTGAAGTAAATTCCCTTTAAGAATATTGAGATGTATTTTAGAAAGCATCTAAGAATTTTTGTTAAAAAAATGCATGAAGATGAATCAAACTAGGTAGGGGCATAGCCAGAATTCAGAGCTCACCCCTTGTTAAGGTTCTCATTTCTCATGATGAATATATACGTGATGTGACCTTCCAGCCAATTAAATATGTAGCTCCAGAAGCTTCTCAGAAAACTGCTTCTGTTCAAAATCTAATATTGATCAAAATATTCCCAATACTTGATCATTTCAAGACAGTTCTGACAAAACTCAGATGTCAGTGACAGGCAGAAGCCCTGTGAGTGGATAGCTCTTCTGTTAGTCTTTTTAAACCCAGCAGAAATGACAACTCTCTTCTTTGAAGCCTGACAAAAAGCAATGTGAGAGCTCAAATTCACCTAAATAATAAAAAAAAAAAGGAAAACTGGAATGCATTTCTCCGTTACAATCACCTTCCTGCTAAAAAAAAAAAGTTGGTGGTGCTGGTCTCCAGCTCTCATTTGCACATTCTTATCCACTCTCTTGTATCCACACTCACAATTGCTAAACTGTGCTGCGAGTTATAAGAGTTTGCCAATGTATGAGTGAGAATAAGATTTTTTTTTTTTTTTTTTTTTTTTTTTTTTTTTTTTTTTTTTTTTTTTTTTTTACAATTAGCTCTCTTTGTCTTGGCAATATGCTGCCCTATGACAGAACCACTGCTGTCTGTGACAGCACAGTGTTAGATCAGCTTAAACGGATGGGGAACCTGCACCACTGAGTGTCTGGTGTAAAGCTGCTAAATTTGCAACTTACTTTGCAGAGATGCTCCAAGGTCAGCTCTGGCTTCTCAGCACACAAATCCTCAAGGAGCACAGATACATAAACCTAAAATATGTATTATTAACTATACATATTAATAATAATAATGCCTTATCCTTATGTAGCACATTTTTGTTAGCAAAGCTCAACACTCATTATAATTTCTTATTTTGCAGGTAAGAAAACTGAACCAAAGAGATGTAAAGCAATTTTCATGAAAATCACATTCAAGAGCAGTGGGAGAACTAGAAATAGGCCCCATGTCTTTTCACAGTTTTCATGCATGGGCTTAATTAGCTGAGAAAAATTAGAATCTTCTCTAACCAAAAGTGAAAGGGAGCACACACACTACCTAATCCTCCACCAAAACCTTCATGGTCTCAGAGAATAAAGGAAAATTTATGACATACAACTTGCCCTTTGTTTTTGTTTTTGGTTTTTTTTTTTTTTAATAATTTTGCAATAAGCACTTGTCAAGCTGCATTTGCCTCTAATGCATTTTGGTTAACAACTGTTCATAAGCAAAATAAATTCAACCTAGTATTATAAATGAGACATGGAAAATTACATCCACTTGGTCTACCACATCTTTATCACATTCTTCATGCCAAAAAATTCAAATGACTATGTATTATGTTTTCGCACATTCTGTCGCTTGCTCTTCAACTCTACATGTTTTCCCACACATCTCGTTCATTTTGCAAACGCTACCTTAACATCTTGTCTTGTTTTAGTCCTCTGTACTCCCATTTCCTAATCTCAGTACCTCTGTTTTTAGACTACCCTTCTGTTTATTCCATTTGCATCCGGCAATATCAGCTCTAACTCCTATTTCCTAACCTGCAATTTTCTGTTACCATTTCTACTAATGTGCAGCTGAGTGGCTGCTGAGAGCACAGTAATGATGAAGATATATTACAATTTGCAGCCCATCCCTTTTTGCAGTCTGCTCTATTCCCTTCTAAACAATTTTAATTCCACTCTGCAAGTATGTGGCATTCCCGTTTTTCTCCCTGCAAAACGGCATGCCAATGTTATGTCAAAATTCATCCCCTTTAAAAGCTTTATTAACAAGTTAATAGAACAAAAATAATAAGTTCCATTCTATATTTCTCCTAAATTTAGTTGTGCCCTAGCCTAAAAAAAATTTCTCAGTCCTTGGCTTTCAATTATTTTGACCCAAAGTGTTCTCAATTCTCCTACAACCAGTTCTCTTACTGCAGTAGATCTGCAGAACTCCATACCTCTGCATGGTTTCAATCTCTCATTACTAGATAGGTTAATAGAAGAGTCAGCTTCCACCTGCAGCAAAATATCTTTGAGAAATTTCAGGAGGAAGTACAAATATGACCTCCAAAAATACATGAAGCATTTCACCATTGTTTCCATAACAGAAAACCAAGATGGACTTCAGTGGGAGCAAACTCTAGTTTCTGTGGCGTTTGAGTAAGCGGCACAGATAGAAGCTGCTGCTTCAATTATAGCACCTTCTTAACGATGCCCCTCGATGAGAGACAGCTCATTTTCAAATTGCTGCACCCACCCCAGTGCAAGTTCAGTCTTTTTACAAGTACAAGCAAGAGCATGACTGTTGATGTGAAAGGCCACTGTAATGTGTTTAAGAGCATCAGACCTCAGCTGAAACGCTCTTCATGTCTTTTTAGAAGTACAAGCAAGTTGATTGAGTTTACAAGTACAATGACTGTTGATGTGAAAGGCCACTGTAATGTGTTTAAGAGCATCAGACCTCAGCTGAAACGCTCTTCATTCCATGTTTGTCTTTGAGGAAGTTTTGCAAGATTTCACGCTGCTCACCTTACAGATATTGAGTGGTAAAAATGTGAATTTCAAGGGCTGCTTAGAATTTTTTGAACTGATTTTATTTGTATGCTGCTAGATTTGCTGCTATACATTGAACTTAATAGTAGAAACTGATTAAAAGTTCCCTCAAATTTACCCCTATCTCCCAGTGCCCATTTGTAAAGTCTAGGTATCTCACACATGAACAAATACCTTTTTTTTCCCCTCACTATTAGTCTCATTATCCTTTAATTTCTCTGTCCTTTTTTATCTTAAACACTCTTTGCTTCACTTTCTCAAAAAACATCAAGTCTCTCTGGGAATCCACCTCCAAACTCTTTGTAGCTCCTCCACCAATTTACCTTCCAAGTCTCATGGCATCATGGCATATTTTCCTCTTCCACCTGCACTCATTTCCTTTCTACTAGTTTGTTTTTTGGGTTGGTATTTTTGGTTGTTTTTTTTGTGTGTGTGTGTTTGTTTTTTAATTTGCTTCTTTCACATGCCATCCAAACTGCTCCCTTTCATTTTCATAGTTGTAGCAGGCAGAATATGCTCATGAAACACATTAACAATAAACTTAAAAGGGTGTGTCAAAAAAAAAGACTAAGATACTGTCTGAACAGAACTGAATGACTGAGAACTAGACCACAAGAAATTGAATGAAATACAGTAGTACAACAGGTCGTGCCACCTGGGAACTATTAAAAGATTACTGCTACTGTGTGGAGAGTCATCAGTTAGAGGGAAAATAGGGGGAAGAGAGAGAAGCAGAAAAGGGAAGAACCTGAGTAGTGACGGAGAGATGACTTCCTGACAGCAATAAGATGGGGCTGTGAGGAAGGAAAATACATATTTCAAGTGAATTGGGAGATAAATTTTCAATATTTTACCTTACTCGTACTAAAATTAGTCAAAGATTTCTGGTCATTTCCTTCTTTTCTGTTGTAAATCTGTCCAAAAGTTTCCTTAATAATCAGAATTATTACTGCTAAGAAAAACCATGCTGCTTATATTTTGCCACAACTAAGTGACTTGAAGTGCACTCTAAAAACTGATTGTCTTCATTATTTTATATTTGCTCCTTTTATTTTAAGATCCTTTATTTATTGGATCCTTTTTAAACCCAGAGTCTACAAGGTGTGCTACACATCCATGTTTTGTTTATGTATTCTGGTACCTCTTTCCCCTAAACAATACTAGCATCTAGAGTGGCCAAAACAGAGAGAGAGAATGCATCTTACTCTTCCATCCATTGACAGAATGGCTAGATGCAGGATTATGTTGCTTAATCAATTTTTCTAAAAGGATAAGAAATTTCATTCTTTATTTGACAATAACATCTTAAAGTTCAAAATCAAATCAGTAGGACAATTTTACCGCAGCACCACTCAAAAATTACAGCTCTTGCTTCTAGGTGTTTTATACAGTGCATCCTGCTCCTTCAGCATTTCTTACTTTCTCATTTTCCAGAAAATATTTCAGAAGATTTAGATGATCGCATTGAGGGTGCTCTCATTTTCTGCTCAACTCACTGCAATTCTGATTTAAATTCAAGATTTATCAGAAACTGATAGTTTTACATCTAAGAAACTTTTTTGGAAAAAGAACAAAAGGGAGGAATAGTAGCAGATGAGAGACATGATGACAGAATCTTAAGTGTCGTGCTGATCCACAGGTTTTTCTTTATGACAGAGCTATACACAAGAAAATAATAAAGGGGAGTTGTATATACCAAGTGAGATGTCCCATAGGGACAGTTCTCTTTTCTGGCTACATCTGCTCATACAAGCTTTCATAAGAATTATCCTTTGCCTTGTCAAGTTTCAAATGCCTTAGGAGATATTTAATTCACTGCCACTGAATTTAGCGTATATGCAACTACCCGTGTAAGTTGCAAGCACAATTTCTGGGTTAACCAAGCACTTTTCAACCGAGTGTAAAATTAAGCATTGTCACATTTATCAATTTTATCAGATTACCAAAGTTATCACATTTTTCTAGAAAGTGTGCAGCGCTTGTTACAGAACACAAAATGATCTGCTACTATCTCAGATTTATTAAACATACTTTTTTCAGTCCTGTGAAACTTTGTGCACAACTATTAATACTATAAATATCACAAATGCATTAACAAAAGTGGACCTGGAAGTGTAAAACCATTTGCTCAGGTGTGCAGTTTTGCCATGGAAGGAAAGACATAGCAAGGTTTCAGAGTGTAAAGAACAAGAACTGGAGGAAGTAACAAATAATTAAAAAGGAGGTTTTTGTTTGGGTTTTATTGTTGTTTTTAAAAAAAGTTAGGAGCTATGTAAAGGCAATTTCAAAGTTTAGTATAAATCGTTGTTTTTAAAAAAAGTTAGGACCTAACTAATGTAAAGGCAATTTCAAAGTTTAGTATAAATCTTTTTGTTGGTGGTGGTGGTTTTGTTTGCGTTTTGTTTTTTTCCAAAAACTTGTTGATCCTCAGGTCCTACACACTAAAAAAAAAAAATAATCAGTACACAGACACTTGTAAATTTGGCTCCTGGATTGTTTAACTTTGGTAGCTTGTGGGGTTTTTTGCCCCCTGTACATGATGATTTAAAGTCATAGCTGATACTAAGAACTGTAACATTAAGACAGAATGCCCAGAGGAATTTTGGAAAGCATGAGTCAAAGGACTATACCAATGAGAGGATTACAAAGCACTAATTGTAGAGCCCCAGCCATTATGCATCAAAGGCGTTCTGCTGTTAGAAAGAGAGAGTGTTCATTAACGCGCATCTGTTATGGCAGACATGTCAGATTAATTTCATCTGTAATGCTGTCTTCATAGCCATCTCCTATCAGATATGTCAAAGAGGCTGAAATGTTTTTACTACACACATCCCGAATTCTTTAATTTTTTTCTAAAACCTGAAGTCATTCATAGGCAGCATGCAACAATCCAATAACAGCAAATCAAATTGGAGATCTTCAGAGGTGTAGGAGAAGCAAGTAGATTTTCATTTTAAGTATTTTTAAAGCCAAATCAACTCCCAGAAACTGCTTCACAGCATGACCACTTGTCTTGGTTTAGCCCCAGCTGGCAACCAAACACCACACAGCCGCTTGCTCACTCCCCCCTCCCCAGGGGGACGGGGGAGAGAATTGGGAAAAAACTCATGGGTTGAGATAAAAACAGTTTAATAGGACAGCAATAGAGAAGGAAACAATGACAACAATAATAATAGCGACAAAGAAATGTACAAGAACAAGTGATGCCCAGCACAGCAATTGCTCACCACACGGCGATCGATAGCCCGTCCCCGAGCAGCGATTCCCGCCCCCCGGCTAACTCCAGTTTATGTACTGGGCATGACATCATATGGTGGGGAATATCTCTTTGGCCAGCCTGGGTCAGCTGTCCCGGCTGTGTCCCCTCCCAGCTCCCTGTGCACCCCCAGCCTCCTTGCTAGCAGGCCAGCATGAGAATCTGGACTGTCCTTAACTGCTCAGCAACAACCCAAAAATCAGCATGTTATCAACAGTTTCTCACCCCAAATCCAAAACACAGCCTCTCACTAGCTTCTGTGAAGAAAACCAGCTCTATCCTGGCTGAAACCGGGACAGCACTGCAGCTGCGGAAGAGTCATCAATGTTGCGAAATCTAGCATTGGCATTATTGTATAAATCTGCCCATAGAGTCTGACCAATTCCCATCAATGCACACATTTTCCACTCATCAAAAGCAGAACAAGTTGCATATTAAGAATTTCAAACATACATATTCCTTGAGGAGTAAAGTTTGAATATAAGGTTTTATGTAAGGTTTACAATTTCAGACTCTGTTTTCCAAGGAAAGAGTCTCCTCTTGCATTTCTCATGAATGAGGCAGGGAAACAAGTTCATGCCCTTACTAAGTGAATTCTAACAGCTGCAATTAAACTTGGTCTATAAAAATTAGATACTCTTACTGTGCTAAGAAGGGAAGAATTACCTATTACATCAGGCTTAGAAGTCCATCTTAGGCCGGGAGTCTCCTCTGACTCCTGGTAGTCAGCAGATGTTAAACAACATAGCGCAAAACTCAGGTAATCATGCTGGTTACGGTCCATAAATCTGAAACCTCATGATCTATTCCTAGACTTCATTTCCTATTTTTAAAGGGTATTCATCCACATAAGGATTCCCCCCCCGCCCCCCCAATATTTTGATATTGTCTAAAGACTTGATAGAAGAGTTCTGAAAATGTATGTGCAATACCATCAACTAGATCAAAGATGCCTTTAAGTGCATGGTCACCAAGTCCCACAAAGAGCTCTGACAGACGTATGAGGCATGAGTCCATTTATGAAAGCCATACTGATTCTTCCCAATGTATCATATTTATTCATGTAAGTCTTAATTCTTAACAGCAGCTTCTACCAAACTTGCCTAGCAGGGAAGTCAGGTTTATTTCTCCAGTATACCACAGTCTTGTGATAATCCCTTTTAAAGATTTATATCTCTTGCAATCTTCTAGCCCTCTGGTACTAGGACTTATTTGAATGAAAGATTATATACCCGTTATCTCACATTTAGGTTTTGTTGTGTTTTGGTTTTAGAACTTCTAAAATTATTTTAGTATAACATCTTGTTACAATTTCTTATTGTCCACCAATTTATTACATAAACTGGCTGCCAACAATTCCCTTTCAGACAATGCTCCAGACATTTCCTGTAAAGAACATCCTCCTGATCTCCTCTAGTAAGAAGTTGTTTATTTTACATTATATTTTCAACTTCAGCAGACAAAAAACAAATATAATACAGTTTAACAGAGGAGGATATAATGCTCAAATTAGGCAATTACTTGTAAAGCAGCTGTGATGAATACTGCACATAAACTCAATCATGCTCTTTTTTCAATATTTTTCCTGTA
The DNA here is from genome assembly GCF_000687285.1 of Phaethon lepturus. NCBI lineage: Eukaryota > Metazoa > Chordata > Aves > Phaethontiformes > Phaethontidae > Phaethon > Phaethon lepturus. The sequence goes on from NW_010545592.1 coordinate 164,576, forward strand.
CTGTGTGCAGGCCACAGCTTCCTAAATGCATGTAGATATCCAAGTACTGAAATGAATCATTAGCAGACAAATTAAACTTGTTATCAAAACAACTCTATTGTTAACAGATAAAAAATGAGTGGATTAAATGACTGCAGCAGGAAAATATAATAACAGCTCATCTGTGACCTGTCATCTCCTGCCACAGCACTTAATTCATAGTAACGTATATGCACCAATTATTTTGTACCTGCATGTATTTTTAGATCTCTAAACTAATTTCAGGTTTCAGGTGTGCAACTTTATTTCCGAATTTGTTGGTTTCAGGGAATGTGCTATCAGAGCAATAGGCTGAAGAAAAAGAACGGGGGAAGAGGGAAGCTGGGAACCTTCTTGGCAGAGCATGAGATAGGTACTTCCAAGGTTTGAACAAGAAAAGATAGGGAAAAAAGGAGAGCCTAAAATTCAGTCAACATGTTCCCACCTCTATGCTGAGCTTATTTTGTAATTCTTTGTTCTAATGACAGAGATAAGAGAGAGGAAAGAGACAGAAGGACCAAAGCAATAGCACACATGTTCTCCGTGTTACTAATGTCAGCTGTTGAAAGGTTTCTAAATTTTGCTTTAAATAGAGACATGTACGCCTCATACCAACACTTGATAGAGAGCAAGTCAATGTCCAGTGAACACATACAGTAATGACCTTCCTAAAAGGGTCCTGATTTTCAGCAGTCTCTTGAAATTTGAGTTTTCCAGCAAGCAAGGAGAGAATCTTACTTTTGAACAGAAATTTTGTAAACCCAAGTATTGAGCTTTTTTGCTCATTAGCTCTCAGAGGTTTTACAGGTAATATTCTGAAGTAATATCAAATGTAACAGAATGTGGAAACTGAGTCAAAGGGTGAAGCGTGGGACACAATCATAGCATAGAGGCTTCAGAGAGCTTCGCTCCTCTGTTAACCCAGTTAACAGATGAGAAGTAAAGGTCTGTACAGGTACGGAAACACCTCAAAACTCTGCATATGCACGAAGATCCAGTCATCACAGAATCACAGGTATGATTTCAGATTAAATCCCTTATAGAGGCTTTATTTATATACTATCATTTCCTTATACAGGCTACTCAACCTTTCTGAGGTAGATTCTCTATCTGCATGACATGGCAAGTAAAACAGGAAAGCGTGACATCGGTAGCGGGTGGTACAATGACTATATAACCTAGCACTAGATCGTATGATGGAAGGAGAACTACAGCAGATGCTAAGACACTGTAGCATGCGGTGCTTGGAAAGATGGTAAAAGAAATCCCCACCCCAAGATTCTTTCTTCTGTAAAGCAAACAGGAAGATTAGACAGAAGCAACATCATACCGTGCAGGGAGCAGTACAGCAAAGCGAAACTTCAAAGGGAACAGTCTGCTGCTAATATGAACCTGGGGTAATCCTTAAAATATTGGGTTAAAAAAAAAAAAAAAAAGAGCTTTTCTAAAAAGGAGAAAGCACCTATAATGCCCTTTTGCTTCTTAACTGGCATTTATATGAATCACAGTACTGTGAATGAAACACGGATTTGTCAGTTACATTCATTACTTTTCTGCTATGTTGTGATTACTTTAAAAGGCTCATCTGAAATATCAGTGAAGCCTTTAAACTATAACTACACAAGTGCGACACAACTGTAACTTCTGCCTGACTCAGATCTGTACTTCAGTGTGATTTTTACTTTTCCCAGGCACCAGGGAGCAATGGGAGCCGCCTGCCCCCTAAGCAAAGGTGAGCTGGGAACCAAGGGTGACCCCAGCACCCGCAGGGCCCTCACTGACAGGGTGCAGGCCCCAGCACCTGGCTGCAAACAGGTAGAACTGGGTGTTGGTAACAGGGTCCATCAACAGTCACAGACAAAGCAAGTCATGAAACAGGTCCTGGGAGGCCAATTCAGAACAAAAGTAGGCAGGATGAGAGACAAGATTATGAGGTACATCCTGCAAGGGGTCCAGGCAGGAGGCAAGCTACCTACAGCACAGGTCCAGGGTCCATCCAGGGAGCAGGACTGGAGACCAGCACACCTACAGCACAGGCCGGCCTTCCACCGGGCTCCTGGGCAGTGCGTGGGTGGAAGCCCCAGGAGAGGCTGGTAAGGGTAATTAAAGCTTATTGGCACCCTCTGGGCCCTGACCCTGGGAGGCAATGGCCAAGGCTGGCACTGCTGGTTGTCTGTTGGGTATGCCTTTAAGAGAAGAAGGCTAAAGCCAAGTTCTCATCTAATACCAATTTAACCAATTATTAAGCAAAATGCACACACTGTCTGGGAAAGAAGGAACACTGTCTGCAGTATACTGCGAATTCAGCACTCAAAGCAACACCATGTCTGAGCTGGGGATCATAATTTTGATGCAGCCATGACGGTCTAAGGATCATCTAAAAAGAGCTTTGCAAGAAACTTTTAATTTGCCAAACAACTGCTAGTATAAAAACAAATTAGTAAGATGCAAATTCATGTTATGATGAGAAATGCTGTCCTTCTTGTATACCAATAGATATAAACATCACTTTGCTGAACAACAGCTGATAACTGATATATAAAAGGAAAGAATTCACAAATTGAAAGAGAATCACTACACAGTGAAAAGTAAAATATACAGGTATCAATGGGATAATAAATCCTCTGATACCATCTGGGAGAGCCCTACAGCCATCGCACCATTATTCAAAATATTATTAATGTGAGTGAAGTCTTCATAGGAAGATTATCCTCATCTTCCTGTAAATTACATGGCATTCTGTGAGAAAAGCTCCAAAGTCTTCTGTGTTCAGCTTTATCACTATCTCCTATTGATAACTTCTGCAAGTCAGAGCCACCCAAGAGTCTAAAAAGGCTTTCACGTGGGCTTTCTCAGACAGAGAAAGAAAAGGAATTGCAAAAAATCTCTCTTTTCACTCATGGTTCACTTTAACCCTGAATTTGCTCTTTTTTAGGGGAGTCAAAATACATGAGTTAAAATGCAATGCTTGTCTCAGTAAGACAGGGCACAAAAACTTCATGTGCATATCTTTAAAAGGTTTGTCCTTCTGCATTACAAATATTTTGAACGGATTTCTGTGATCTATAATATTAGAAAGTATTTGAGCTTCACAGCATTTTCACTTCAGTGAAGTAATTTTTAAAACTTCACAAAAAGTCTCTCCCAAGTACAGGGCCTGAAGTCATTGTCTCCAAAATACATGCAGACCAAAATAGGGAAGAATGAAGGCCACCATTGCTTTGTGTATATTATTTTCATAATGGTATTTTAAGACAGTATTTCTTAAAATGAAATTTCACAGCTTTAAATTTATTGTAAAAATACCAGCCAGTAATTGCTTTTACCAACAGACTAAGATAAGCCATTAGTATGATTCCAGTTCTGTAATCAACACACACACTCAGCCACACAATTCAGCCTGACTCATTCCCTGCACAGACTCTAATTAACTTCCAAAGGAAAGCCAGGGGATTCCCGTTCAAGTAACAACACTATTGAGACATTATGCAAAACTTCACCTCTAGGAAACGATCTTGTCTAACCGTGATTGCATCTCAACAACAATGCAGAAAGCCTTCTAACTTTGTCGTGAAGAGAATATAATCAACCCGTTAGCAAGAGTGAGGGAATTTTTTTTCTTTTAAAATGAACGTATATCCAGAAAAATTATTGAGAAAATACCATAGGTAAAAATGGACCCTCTATTATATACTTTGAACCTATACAATATAATATATGATACTCAGTTATCAAAATAGGAAGCTAGTGACTTCTTACTCCAAGCTTCTGAGACCCAGCATTGCTAAGGCTGCCATCACCAACGGGCTTCCTCCATTAACAGAGGGGGGGAATATTACATAACTTCCACAACGTCGTTGAAATAGTACATGAGTGAAAAAAAAAAAAACAACTAAAAATGCCCAAACTATGATCCCTAATGAATTGGGGTGTGGGGTGGATGTATTTTAAAATGTGTTAAAAAATATATACTAAGGTGACATTGAAATTAATCTTTAAAAGAGAGAAGGAGACAAAAAGATGTCCGATTTCTGTTATTATTTGTTTCTCTTATGTTTTTTTTTCCTCTCTTAACTACATAAAAGACACTGTAATCCCTTCTTCCTTTCCTATACAGTTCCAACATCCTGTATTTACACCTTGTCTGCTTCTGCAAGAGTAAAAATCCTCATTTTCACATTGCAAGCCATTCTTGAACACCATTTAATCCCTTTCTTATATCATTATACTCTTATCAATCTTCTTTTTTTCATTGCCTCCTTTGAACTAAGTTTTTATATATACTCATTATTCCTATCCACTGGCAGGTGATTCATTTTTGACATACAATTACCACAATTTCATTCTGTCCTTCATTAAAAATCTTATCTGGTATCAAATATAGGATCACTTGAAATAAAATGGACAGATTACAGAAAGATTGGTAAAAATGTAAATAATGATGACATTAGGGCAATTGTACAGCACAATCTGGATCATTTAATAAGTTTGACCCATTCAAAGAAGTGCATATTTTAAATGGCTAAATACATTTTACACATTCAGGAATGAAGACCGCAGGGCACACTTTCAGAATGGAGGCACACATCAGGGAAATCAGATACCCTGGAAAAGACTTGAGATGGTCCAGTAACTTAATATGAGCCCCAGGATACAATGCTATGGTGAAAGACATAACTTGATCCTTAGATAAATATGTAAGAATGTACTGACAGAAATAGGGAAGTGATTTTACCTTCGGATGTACTGCAGGTGAAGTGCTACTTAAATATTGCATCTAATTTTGACACCTACAATTTTAGGATGTTAAAAAAAGAAAGATCAAAGAGGATGTATAGAAATGGTACAGGATTTAGAGGAACATCATTAGATAATCTCCTCAATTCATTTAACTTATGAAAAAATAAGACTTATATGACACAGATACCATTTATTAGTACCCGTTCAAAGAAAGAAAATATCAGGAACTAGAAGCACTTTAATTTTAGCAGTGAAAGACTCACTGAAATTTAAAGCCAGACAAAAAGATGGAAATTAGCTGCTTTAAAAAACAAACAAACAACAGAACACTGATATCCTTTCAGTGAATGTTATTAAAGAGAACAAGCATCCTGGAGAAGTGAGTTATATTCTGTTTCTTAATATTTTCAAATGTACTTTTCTGGAAAATTCTGCTTTAGTAAAATAAGTGACTAGGCACAGTACCTTGCAAGTGGGTACCAGATTTTATGTAGCATATGAACTTTACCAGTCATCTCAGAACGCTGTTCCTGGAGTTACTTAATCAGCTGTACTTTTCATAATTTATCAATCACTATCAATCACTAATCACTATCACTATTTTTAAATAGTATGTGTAGTTACCAGTTTCAGTTTTTCTCACTGCAGACCTGCAAGAAGATATAGTCAACTGCTGCAAACCTTCGGAAAAGAGTTTAGAAAACAGAGTGGGAAAAACCAAAAGATGATGGAAAAAGTATCAAGTGTATAAGAACAGCCAAACAGCAATTGCTATGCTCTCACTAGCGCTCCATAGGTTCTGTGGATTCTGATTTTATTTTTATGAACATTTAATTGCTCAATCAAGAATCTTCACTTTTTCTTCCCCTCCTTAAGATTCGGTCTTTCTGTTGATACTAATCTACGCTGTCAGTGATGCTATTCCATGTAAATAAAATCTTGCCTTGGGTAGTAGGTTCTGAACTGTGCAAAACACACAACACACTAAGGTAGTTAGGTAAACCCTGCAGGAGTCTTCAATGTCAAAAGCCGCTTTCTGGCTTGAAAAGGGGAATGTTAGAGGGCCTGTGTTACTCCACCATATTTATCACTACCAATTCAGATAATTTTCAAATGCCAGAATAAGTATTTGGACTCTGAGCAATGTGCTTATACTGTTTACACACAGCCAGACTATGGATTTTTAGTGTCCATGTAGATATGCTCCCGTTTAGCATATTTTAAAAGGTTATATGGATAAATAATCTGAACCATCTGGCTTCTATTCAATATACTCTGTGATTTATTTGTGAAGAAACAAATGAAAGAAGGGGAAAGGAAAAATAACAGTAAGAGAATGAGGTTTTATAAATCATCATAGTGTTAAAGTGTGTATGGAGTTGAGATTCTCTTAGTGTTACAATATTAATACTCTCTTCATTGCTTTCCAGTATAGTCTGTATTTATTCTAAGATCCTTGGAACTTTTTTTTCTCCCACTTAAACAAGACTCCCTTGAGAATGAAATGATGAACAATTGTTTCAAGAATCCAGAATGGAGAATCAGGTTTTTTAGATGGAGGGAGCTGGTTTTGGTTTGTTGTTTCTTTTCTGGTTTGTTTGGGGTTTCCCCCCCCCCCCAATCAGGTGGAGATCACTATAAATCCAGTATTTGCTTAGAGTGATGCAGTTTTAGAGCACTTTGAAAGTTTTCTATCAGGTTAGGACTGGAGCTTTATTTTTCAGAACAGACTAACTTGAATTTTCATTTGCTGATGAAGCAGAAAATTTTACAGAATTCAGGGTTCTTAAAAATATGTTGACTTTGCTCTAATTAGGGCTGCAGGTATTCGGCAGAAGTCAAGCTGACAAGCAGAACTATGCAAGCGATTCACATCTTTGGCAAAAAGCAGCAAACGTTAGAGTGGTATGAGATCAAAGGAAATTCTGCTGTACTTTAAAAATTTCTGAGACATGTACAGACCGTACTAATCTATCCACACAAGAAGTTTAGGATTAAAAAAATCTGTTATATATTTTATTGAGTCAGTTCTCTCGCCTTTCTTACAGGTTTATGCTATACTAATTATTTGCCCCAACGGTTGGGGATCTGTACAAGCCTGGGTTGCACATAGCTATCTATAGTCCCACAATTAAAATACAGAATAAAAAAGAACTCCCTCCCCATAACGGGTATTGTTATACTATGAATCTCAATGCCCTGAGAGATATTTCTTCTGAGAGATTCTATGCAACTTTTTCCCTTCCATCAGCAAAACCACTCTAAAAGGTCCCTGCCCTCTTTGCAGGATTCATGAGCCATCTGTTGAGCTGGTAAGAGTATGCATAAAGCCATGTTGCAAACCCGATTAATGATCTAGCTTAAAATTAACCCCGTAGAAAGAAAAAGGAGGGGACAGAGGCTCTTTTAGCACAATGATTAAGCTGTTACTAGCCCTATCATGGAGATGGGGACCTATTGAATTGGATTAATCTGAATTTAATTAATCTAACTTTAATTAGATTCATCTAAACATATATGAAACTGTACTTTATGTGTTCATTGAGTGGTAAAACCATGATCTCTGCTCTTCAGCAGATTTTCCTTCATGTCCATGGTTAATGATTTTTGTTAAACAGCTAAATTTTGAGTTTTGAATTATGGAACTTATTATTCTATTTAATTAAATAATACCTATTAAGTTTAATATTGTGTGAAAACATGAGTGACTAAATTTTTGTATGTGAGAAAGTTTACTATCCATGCTCCTTAATTACAGCATCAAGTACTCATAATCTCCACCCGAAATATCATCTGTAAAAATCACCATTATGTCATAACTAAGATGCAGAAAAACATATAAAAACACGCAGTGCTAGCATTATATAGGCTGTAATACAAAAAACCCAAAACAAACCAAATCCAAACTTCATTGACAGATATTACTTAAAGTAAACACAAATTTTTTAAACAAAAGACAAAAAGCTGGAAAGGCTGCTTGCTCATTCTCTTTAGCCAAATTCTTTGACTGTGCCCAGTTATAACTCCAGTCTCCTCAAAGTCTCAGTGCTATACCTTCTTCATTAATCCACCTCACTTCAAATGCTTGGTGAAGCCTTGGTGCTAAACATAAATTGTGCATATTTACAGCAAGATAAAAATGTGATAATGAATAGGAAAACCATGTACAAAAAACCCCAAAGCACACACTTGCAGTCAGTTTTGTTCGGGATCAAATGCAGTATCTAATATCTCTATATGCGGTATTTGGCCCCACTGAGGTTAGAAGGAAAATTTGCCACTAAAACAAGCATAAGGTCAAGCCTTACAAACACAGCAGTAGAAAATATGAAGCCAGCTAACTTTTCTGACATCATACATAACTGTGACATTCTAAATGTAGTCCTACTGTCTATGAAAAAGAATTTCTTTGGTCCATATTTTCTATTATCATTTTACACACTGATTCTTACTCCTCAGATTTGTATTCTCTTTACCACATTGTTTTGCCTTCGATATAATTAACAATTATGTTCCAAGGTAATGGACTAGTTGCAAGAGAAAAAAACCACACCCACCCAAAAATCAACCAGTGAATAACGAATGACAGTTTTCTGCTCTAAAGTAGCTGGGACTTTCAGATGTTTTTCTCAGGAGGCTAATAGCAGGTAAAGACCAAGATTTTATGAAATAACAACAGAACCAATAAGGCCAGTTGCATACAATATCACGACTACATTTAAACTCCCACTCTCCAGACTTCTCTAAACACCTCAAGTCAGATGCCTAAGGCTGCAGCAAAAGGCGTACATGGACAAGGATACTCAGCATGTGCTACAATGAAGTTGGTATGGAGTTCCAGATCTTCAAAATGGATTTCCCCAAATAACGAAATGCATTACAGAGCTGAAGTGGTCTAGAGAGACAATACACCAGCTAGGAGACTGCAACAGATTAGCAAGATATTTAGAGATGACCATTCATAAGCATCAACAAGCACAGTAATTAATCAGAGATTTAATCCCCTTTCATACACACACAAACCCCAAGCTTAATCTGAAGTTTTTAAAAAAAAGTTACAATAAAACTTCCATCATGCAGTCTAAAACAATGACGGCAAATATCCGAGAAGGGCAGTAGCTGAGTGTTTCATATTTTAGCCAAAATCTGCTAACCCCTTTCTTGCTACTAACTGTGATATGAACCAGAAAACTCCCACAGAAAATGCCTTTAACTATAAGGAACACTGATGTTCTTAAAGGGAAAACAAAACCCCAAACCAAAATGCCCCTACACAGAATAGGAAGCTGAACAGGTTATTGAGCTAGTAAGGGCACGCTGATACAAGTGCTATATAGCCCAGGGTAAAATGAAGTCTCTACTTCTAATTAAATCAGCAGTCACTCTGGTTTGAAAACTGACATTTTCAATGGAACTTACATTTCTAAGTTGTTATTTAAAATATCTTGTCTAGAAACACTGAGGTTTCAGTAACATCAAAGAGTTATCATATATGATCAAAAGAACAGATCTCAGAAACCCATACTTAGTGATGAGTAAAAGTTAATTAATATGACATGCTGTCACTGAAGTACAAAGCAACAGATAACTTCATTTAGACAGAGAACTGAAAGCTTAGGATTTTGTTGAATTGCAATGCTGGATGATTTTATGTATTATTAAAGCTAGTTTCTTACTTAAGGATACTACTAGATAATGCATATAAAACTAGCATACACAAATCTAAACCACAGCAATCAGGAACATTCATTTCACACCTCAAAAAAATCACAGAACAGATTTTTCTATGTAGCATATGCTATGGAATAAATATGTGAAATTATGTATATTTTTAAAAAAGCACTTTTAAAAGAAAAGATACAAAATAATCATAAAGAAAAATGTTATATATTGTTTGTATGCATTAAAGTGATCAAGATCCATCCAGTCTCCGTAGAAGTACTCAACTCTGATGTTAACCAAAAAAACCCCAAACAGGTACTGTCATAGTTTTCAAAAATATTTCTTTAGAATTACTTTACCCTATTCATTAGCTGGGACTATCAAGCATAACTGGAAACATTTGGAACGGGAAATTCTAGTGAACATCTCATATAAGACGTAACATAACATACCTGCTTTCTTCTTTAAACATTACAAGAGCTATAAATGCTTCTGCTCAGAGAACACGTAGCATAGGTCTCCTGTTTTGAACTCATCTGAGCAGCCACTGAAAAAAGGCATTCCCCAGTGATCCCTAACTAACCAGCACAAAATATACTGCTCTACTGGAAGTGAAACATATATTTTAAAGCATTGCATTAAGCAGATATCTCTGGAATCACTTTATAAAGTACCCTTTTTAGCCCCAAGAGTAGCTTTGTGTACTCAAAACCAGTCTAAAAATGAAAATTTCTATAATATAACTCTTTAGGGCTTGATACTTCAAGTCCCTAAATACTCTGGTTTAAGTCTAGCTAAGCAACCACTTAGTAGTTAAGAGGCAACACCTGAGCTGTTCCACTCATTACCAAAAACAACCACCCCTCCCATACCTTTGGAGAAGAATTGCCTGAAATTATCCGCTCAAAGAAAAGGAGATCAGGCAGAACCCCATAATGGAGACAAAAAGTCTACACCTGAGAATGGTCAGTGCTTCATTTCTATTACATCTGCAATTTCTCCAGCTGATCAGATAGGAGGATTTTATCATTAGTACATCGTCTTTTATAATCAAACAGGATTTCAAAAATTATATTCAAACTTTTAATAGAAGTGGGTACATCAACCTGAGAATCCGCTTCCTGTTATATTATTAGCAAGCCCGTTATTTACACTTCCTGAATACATTTTCTCGTTAACAGAGAGATCTAAATTCGGCTTATTGCATTTATCTGAAATACTTGTAGCCACATCCCTAAAGTTAACTTCATGCCAGCTTTTTATTAAAAAAAAAAAAAATTAAAACCAGTCAAAAGCTCAGCAAGAAAATGAGTTTACTGTATTCAAAACAAATCAAGGCTCAGTTCCATGTCTGAATAAGCACAGAAAAGAGTAATATAATATCTAATGAGACACTTGGTAAATTATACATAGTGCTCCTTATTTTGGAGGGAAATGTTGCATAAACATAATCATAGAATTCTCCAAAGTATAATGCTTTACAGCATGTGCATTAAAAATAATGTCCAGCGGAATTCCTCAGATATGGGACACAAATGTCAGTAGAATTTGCCAAAATTGTGTGCAGATGTCTGCTGGCCATGCAATCAGGCAGTAAGTCAGAACCAAAATGGCATTTAATGCAGCCATGAAAAATCAATTACACTGTCTCTCTCTGTTTTTGACAAGATGCCAAAGTTCCCCATACTATTTTGTTATTTTCACTCGTAACTTCCCATTAGCCATGTAAAAAAGCTATTTCTTCCTAAATTCTTTCATTGTATCTGACTACAATTCCCCAATTCTATCTTCATCTGATTCTTTGTGTAGATCCCACAAATCCTCTGAAATTACCAAATTTCACAGTCTTCATACTATCCCAGTGATTTCACTTTCTTTTCTACATGCTGACTTCTAAAAAAATTCCAAAGCTGTATGGTAAATTTAAGCAATGTTGACAACAGGTTTGCTTTTCTTTAAAAAGGAGTACCTGAAGCCAGCCTGAGTGCCTTCCAATTCACAGACCCCTTCAGAAGGGTTCCACATAGGAACATTAAATTGGTAATTACTCTGTTAATGATTAAAATTTGCTGCATTTATGTAGAATTAAACATAAATCCATGCATCACCTCTTACATTTTAGGAATGGGGGTTTTTTCAAGATTATTCATCTTTCCAGTTCTTACACCTTGACCAGAAACAAGGCAATGTATGGACTATAAATGCTAGGTACTGGTATGTATTAATTCTTAATTAATTAATTTAATTATTTTGCCCTGAGAAAATATACCATTGTATCACTTCCACACTATGAAAAGTTAACAGAAATTTTCCTTAAGGTAATATACTACTTACAACCATTTTGTTCTGCTTTTAAGTCAAAGTAGATCGTTCACAACAACAAAATTTAAAACACTTGATTCTTCTATTTCCACGGAGTAGTCAATAATTTCCATTAATCTGGCCAACGACAAGAATGTGCAAAGATAAACTTTATATCCTAAAATTTTATTTAAAAATTAAGAGGTATAGTAAATGAGTCTATGTGCAACTTCAAAGACTGTTATATTTACAGAGTGAAAAGGTTTCTATCCCAACTTCCAAAGTGGAAGCAGTCAAGGCATCTTTAAACATATGTTTTTAACTAGAACACTTCCAAAATTGCGAACAGACTGCCTGATGGCTACAATTAAAAGTGTTATCAGCAAAAGAAATATATGGTTGTTTCCAGTAGCAATAAATACATAATTCTACGTTCAGCCCTGACAAATAGGATCCACACTACATGTTTTACAGATAAAGTCTGAAAAAATGAAGCATCGTATCAGCAGGCAGGAGAAATAATGTATAGTATGAATACTAGTTCACATTGGTTAAAATACATGATAGGCATGCAGAAAAAATGTAGCAAATAAATGGGGTTCAGGAATATTTTCTCCTTGAGGGGCAAAAACATATAATGCCTACTATTTTCCTTTATTCTGATTCCACATGTTACTCAAGAACCCAGATAATAATGAAAATATATGAATCGCTCTTAACTAAAGAAATAAAAAGGTATTATTCAGCCAATAATACATTCAGCAAGATGGATTTTTGGGTTTTAAAACTATGAAAACTGCTTTTAATCAGTATTAATTGTTATTTGTTTTTCCTTCAACAACTGCCTAAGAAATTTGTTTTCCTTAACAAAACTCAGTGGTTTTCCATAGCTTTGCCAGAAATGCCTTGAATTAAAAAACCATGGAGAAGCAGAACTATTCCACTTGATAATCTGCATATCTTAGTAAACTTTTTAAATTCGTATTTTATGTTCTGGAGAAGTCTACTTACAGAAAGTGCATTAAAATGAGCAAATCATTCCCCTTTCTAACCTTTCAGATTCAAGCCAACACATATCTAAAATGGTGCGCAGTGTGCTTTAAAATTTACATTTTTTGGTTTGGTTTCAAGCTATTTTAACAGCCTGAAAATTTGCTCAAATAAGAAGCTAAAAGTAAAAAAGAGATTAGGGAAAATTTGCATTTCATTTAGAATTTCTCTGTAATTGTGCCTATCAAAATACCAACTGGAACAATTGCATAACTGCTCAAAACTCCACCCTTTTGCTTCTTACTTTAAAAAATATTTATATACAAAATACCATAATCCATGAAAATTGAAGTTAAATTTTGGGTTCACTCTGCTTTTATCTATTGCAAAACTAAAAAACTAGATAAAGATTACATATTTCCTCCTGTTTAAGAACTTGTAATAAAGCTCGGCTTCAAACCCACCTACATTTATACAAATTCTGTTGTTCAAAGCCTCCTTCAGAGAATACTAGTGCTACACTGCTGGCATGAGCACAGAGGAAAAAACTGGAGCATGAATAACTCCTAGAATCACAAAGCCATTAAGGCATCACCACCATCTACTAACGGGGAGCAAGTTTTAGAGATCTTTCAGAAAATATATAGGTCAGCATCTGTCATTCAGAGTCCTACTTGACAAAGCTTCTAACTATCAGTTAATGTTTTAAAACAGGTTTGTCATGTAGGACTGTTGCTGTATGTATCAAGCAGCACAAAGTATATATTTACATGCAGCTAAATCATCCTTCACCGAGTACATTGCAGATTATTCCCCTTCTTCCTTCCACCCCCAAAAAATAAAATCAG
>NW_010545592.1:178165-190511 GCF_000687285.1 Phaethon lepturus
TGTTTGGGAATGAGTTCTGCTCAGCTTTATGTATTTGATTTCTGAGACAATGTGGTGATCCTTATTTACTATGAAGAAATAAATTGGACATAACTGCTTATGCTCTAAATCTAGGAAGATTTACAAAGTACTAATCACTGAATGCTAACCACTGGATGCATTTGATTCTTAACATTAACAAAAAAAAGTTTTAGGCTTCCAAACCTAGATTTGATTGAGTCTCATAGCACTCACTGAACCTCTTGAATAATTAAAATGTTTTTTGTACTGTTAAATATGACTGCAAAAATGTAGGAACAAGATGCCAAGCAAATAAGAGAAAGAAACTTGTTACCATCATGCTGTTCAAACTAATCTTTCATCTCACATGAGAGAACATGTACCTTCTTTTTTCACACTGGAACGACACCAGTACTAGGACTCTGTGATGTGATAGTCATTCTTTAGGGCTGAGGCAGAAAGTGGCCTTGGAGGAATGCAATGACTTTCTGATTATAAAAAGTTAAATTAATCCCAAGAAATCAATCCATAGGGAAGACGTAAAATTACCACCACCATAAGCTAATAAAACTTTCCTCTACTTCAAGTGGCAGAGAACTGTACTTCAGGACTAAAGAACTCAAGGCTGCATTCTTAATTCCCTACATCTGTATGTTCATAATCAATGTATTTCTGGAAATTTTTTCACTGATGTCTGCAATGTAGCCTAGAAATATAGTGAGCGAGCTTAAAAACTGTCTAGAACAACAGAACGAACCTAGTTGTTGTGCATCAGTTAACTTTGCTGGCTACTGATTTATCTGAAGTTATTTTGGATTTGTGTGTACCATACTGCAGTTTCTAGCACAGACATTTCATTTATTTACATTACACTGATTCCTTTGTGAATGCTAAAAACTAAAACACAAACTTTTTTTTAATAACTAAAAAAAGACAAAAGCAATCCCTAATGCCAAGACCAGTCTTAGAAAAACAGTATGTTCAAGCTGAAAAGATCAGAAGTAGATATTGTCAACAACAATCTTTACAGAGTTTTAAAGTGTTAAATTTGTCTATTTTAGCTTTACAGTTTGTACACCATATAAGATTGATTTGTAAGAACTGTTTCTCTGAGCAGCATGGTTAGAGATTCAGTAAAAGAGTACTGCCATATGTTGCATTTGGAAGATTTTCACCACAGCAAAATCTGGAAATACTTTCTGAGCAACATTTAAATCATATATAACCCTCATTCAGACCTGTTATCAGCACATATTTGAAGAAAAAATCTGACCAGCTATTTGTTATACACTTTTTCCAATAAAAAAATATTCCAATATAAATTCTTGGCGGTACTGCTGGCATGTGTTCCGATACAGACACAGCTTTTGCACTGAAGCAGCACTTTCAGCAAAGAGCATGATTTTATGCTGGAAACACTTCTGCTGGTATAAGCCCCTGAGTAGGTTATTTTCTTATAAAAGTGCTCACACTTATTCCTCTTTCTGTAGCAGAATAACAAAAAGATGACATCTAGATAATGTTGTCCCTATAAAAATGAATAAATTATAGCTCTAACCAGGATGTAAACGAGGCCAATGCAATGTGTTCCTTTGAAACTCCAAGGCATATGGTAAAATAGCCCTTTTTTCCCCCACATGAATATCAAATTAATAACTTGCCTATCAGGCCTCCACCTTGCACGTTGTGACAATTACTCGTTTGTTTACTTACAGAAGTATAATCTTTTTACTTACACAGAAAAATAATGGGTATAAGATGAATATTTTAAAACTGCTATACATATGCCCCGGAAGCTCCTATCTAAACGATATATAAGCAGGCCTTTGTTTGATCTCGTTTTCCTTTTTTTCCCATTCAAGACTTCTTTCAAGTGTTAGACAAATCTCCTCCAGTCTAACATCAAAACATACTGACAGGAATAAGACTGCAAGGCTGCTAGCTTCTCTCAAGCAATGCCACCCATTGATCCATGAATAAATGTTCCAGCTTCAAGGCACATCTTTGCTGTAAAGCTATCTCTTTTGAGATTCAAAGAAGAGCTCCTTGTCTGGTGCCCAGAGATCTGAAAACTTGCTTGAGTAACTGTGGGAGTCAGGAACTGACATCATGGTTTGTAGCATTCGGTAGGATTTATCATCTCATTACCTTACGAAATAACAACAGAATTTTAGAAGAATAACATACCAGAGTCAAACACTTTATTTTCATGTGCTGGCATTCTATTGCCTTTTTTTTTTTTTTCATTTAATAATTGCTTAAGATAAAAACACTGCTTGTTTTCAAATTACACAAAAAATATATATATTAAAACCCTGAACCGAAATTACAAAGCGCTTGCTTTCATTTTGTTAACAAATACCTTTTAGTGATATTGTACCAATAGTTTACCTAAAAAAATTACTAGAGCATTGTATTGCCTACAATATGCTAGGAATGTTGAAGCTGTAGCTGAAGTCTTTTAGAATTTCTGAATTTAGTACTTCTTTTAGAAATTCTCTAACAATAAAAGCTTTCAGGTATGTGGCTTTGATTTTAATTCCATGTAACGAATGGACTTTAAAACATGCAACTTCATTCATTTTGCCCCAAAAGCCTCTGTGACATAGTAGCTTCTATGACATATAGTAGCTTCTGTGACATGAGCTTCTTACTCAGACCTTGTTTTAAATCCCACACCAGGATTAACTCCTAGAAACCAAGTACATCTAAGAATAGTAGTACAAGAGCTCCTGAATTATCTTCCGGATCTTAAATACGAAGTAAACTTATTTTCTATTTCTATGGCATTCACAGCTTCAAAAACTCACTAGTACTCAGGTATATAGGCTGAAAGCATACTAAAATGTGCACACATTAAGTGGATATCTATAACAACCACATTTTCCTGAAATTTTGTGGCACTCTCATGTCAAGTGCTCCAGTTTGTAAACAAAGATGAATGGGACAGTCTGGGGAAAAAAAAAAAAGAAAGGAAAAAAAAGAAAAATAAAATATATAACTGGACTCTCAACTGCACCTTATCTGAAGAGTTGTGATGAATGTTGCTATAATATATCAAATGCCAGTTAACAATACTCTCCTGAAAAAGAGCTGGCTTTGGGATACATTTACTCACGTCATTCTTGGCAAGCATACAAAGTATGAGTCAGTCCGGGAACATTTATACTACTTGTTAGAGTTAAAAAGAGATTCAGGTCTGACTATTAATACCCAACTCACTTTTTAAAATATTTGTTTTTCTACATGACTGTTTCCTAAATTCTGATGTTTAAAGTATATTTAATTTCTTTTTAAGGAGAAAATACTGTCTTGGAAGCAAGAACCTATTTGTGAAGCAAAAATGGCAATGTGCACCGACTGAACCTGATTCAAATTTATCTGAGCTAAACAATGAAACTGAAATACAGGTTGAAACTAAGCTGCCAAGCTGTTTGACAGAGGTTCTAGCTCAATTCCCTCAAACCTTCTACAACAGCTCCTACATTTTCCAGAACTGTCATTAGTTTTCCAGGGGAAAATGACTGTGAAATCTGTTCCAAAATCACGCCATTTTGCCAGAACACCAAACACAATCACCTTTCAATTACCCAAAGTAATTGAGAGTTCTGGTAACACAAATTAAGCAAAAAAATCAGTAGTTACACAAACATACGCATCTTAAACTGCAGAGAGCACTGAAGAATCAGGAATGCTGTGGACTGCGAAGGCAGTGATCCCACAGTGAGCACTGACCTAAGTCACGAAAGCCACGTATCGCAGCACTGCATCAAGTACAGCTACTCTGCTTTCACGCCCACGCAGCTCAAGGGGAACCAGCTCCATGTTTCTGCACCTGCAGCCTGAATAACTGTGAGGTGATTGCAGATGAAATCAAAGAAAATGAGCAAGCTTTTACTCTCTGCAGAGCTATTTATCACAAAAGCCTAACTGCAGTGCATATACATTGTAAGGAACTAGAAAAGGAATGGGAAATAATGGACTAGTGCTCTCCTCAACAGCTAAAAATAATATGATTTTAATTTGAATACACCTCATCATTTTCTAGAAAATGATATACACAAAAATTTACAACAAATATGGAATTTAAAATGTGATTTCCAGTTTTATTGCATTGCATTCTCTTAGGACATTAGATAATTATAGAGTTGTTCTTACCTGATATATGAACACACAGACACATATCAGATATACTAGGGCTGAATATCGGTATTTTTTTAGTCAATAAATAATATCCAAGGGAGAAATTACAAGTACTTCAGTGAGCTGCTCCTTTTGGCAGAAGGCATATAAAACGGTTGGGAAGAAGATTATAGTAGGAAATCAAGGTGCAGACGGGGTTAGAAGTGAGTGTGGGTTTTGGTTTTGTTTAGCAGCCAGTACTTCATCTATGCTCAATTTAAGAAACTAAGCAGACAAAGCGATGTGACTGACTGCTATGATTTTAGCAGCTCCTCATCAATATTTGGAAAACAACAGCAGTATCTCGTTCACACATATTTGCACAAATATGTGTTCAGTCTCGCCACATTGCATCTGTTTGTCCTACTCACACCCACTCACGTCAGCGAGCGTTCATCCCACATAAAACACTTGCTGGAAATATTTCATCCTAAGCAGGCTCCATCATAAATCTGTTTAGCACCGTATACAAACAGATAGGCATGTACGTATACATTACTCGCAGCAGCAGCTCACCTTCCTGCTCCAGGCCCATGTCCCAGCCTCCTCCACACAGCCATTCATTAGCTGCTCTCCCTGCTCGTTTTGGCCACAGTTTGGGCCCTTACATTTTGTTGGCATTCTTTCTGCTAATGTATATATATACATCCTCCTCAGACACAAACCTGAATTTCCTCCCTCAGACCTCAGTCCCAGACCACACGGAGGAAACCTCAGGGAAGCTTGGGAAGAGCAGCGGGGACTCACTTGCCCTCACGCTCTGCCATTTTACTCACGTTCCTGTTCTCCTCTACCATCCTGCCACCCTCTCTCCGAGCTGCACTGCCCAGTGGGCCCACACCAACGCCAGAAACATGCCCTCCTCCCAGAGCATCAGTCCTCCGTTTCCACTCCACCACTCAGCACCCTTCACCTTCCCCGTCCCGCGCCAGCCCTGCCCTCGAGGTGCAGCCGCGCTCCCTCCCACCGCCCCAGCTCGGCCTCAGGGGCAGCCCCATGCCCCCTTGGGCCTACCTGTAGCAGCAGGTTTTGCAACAGAGCAGCCATTTTCTGAGGAGTGGGCAGTGGTGCCTGGTGTGGGGGTCCCGCAGGCCGCCCTGAAGGAAATGCCCTCCTCACCCTCCTTCTTCCTGATGGAGGTCAGAGCTGCTGTCACAAACATGCCCTCTGAGGCGGGGGAGTACAGCTGCGACGCTCCTCTCCACATCCCTGTAATGCCTCAGTGACTGGGGCCATCTTTATCGTACCCTTGAGGCAGGCTTTGAGGCAAGGGAGCCCTGAATTTCACCTCTGCCTCTGCCCGCGAGCAATCTGGCTGGTAAAACTGCAGGCCTCCATTTCCCCGCACCCCAGGAGGGACACGGCACAGAAATACCACCATGCTTCTATGACAGACCTGCATTTGGCCTCCTGGAATTGCTTCCTTGGTGCCTTCTCTCCGATTCGGGAAATGAAATCAGCTGTGGAAGGCAGGCATTGCTTATGGAGCAAGCCAGTTTTTAAGAGCATTACATTTTCTTAAGGATACTCTATATTGTATTTTCCATACCCTATACAGTATATTTTAGCATAGCAAAATACATAGAGGTTGTTCTACCTATTGTTTAACCTGTTGTTAAATAGGTTATTTAAGAATGTAAATCTTAAGGAAAAGTGTGCTGAGAATGTACAGATCCATATTAGATTTATCTATTTAAAGTGTCTTTTCTTGACATCATCTTGTTGCTGTAAGCATAATGTGCATTATTTAGTGTCCAATACTATAATTTTTAAAATGTAAATTATTAAATGAAAATTATGTTTTATATTCACATAAAAAGTCCATTAACATATACCTGACACCCATATAAAAAACAGGAGCAAGTTTTACTATCGTGGAGATCTAGACAATTAACTAAATATCCAAGTGTGTTATTTAATCAGTGATGAGTGCTGCTGGTTTTGCAAAAAGAGCTGGAGGTGGTAGGGAAAAAACAGCGTTTTACCGAACCCTGTGCCCTCACAGGTTGCTCCTTCTATTGGAAATCAAAGAGACTTCTGAGTCTTTTTCAGACCAACTTTTGGGAGGCTGCGGGGAGAACAGGCTCATAATCTTCAGGCTCTCTTCTGCTCTGAAATGCTTCTATACGCTCAGGGTATTGGTTCTATAAGGCATGTTATACCTCAACAGCAGATTGCTTGTATTTCCTGAGTGCGGCTCAGTGTTAGCCTGGGACCTATTGTGCAACATAATCGTTAAAATATGGTTTCTTGGAGCCAAGTAATTTTGGCTGTATATTTAAAATAGTAGTATTTGCACATAGACATATTGTTTTCAAAAGCCTGCCAGAATCAAAACAAAATCTATTTTTGAGAAGAAAAAAAACCACTGAATAAATAAGCAAGCATTTTTAATTAGGATTTGTCCAACGTTAACATTTACAACATGCTGGGTAGATATTATGGGCAGATTTATGGAAATTTAATGGCCGACAGGTGAGTACCATTCAGCAACCTACTTCAGCCTGGTGCAGAAACACTGTCAGACTCTTGACATGGACTTTCTTTTCCTTGGATTTTTTAAATACTGCTTAAAATCTTTGAAATGTGCAAGACAGATAGAAAATAGTGCTAGGCAAATAAGATAGAGACCTACACACTGTTTTCACGCTTCATTTGCTTTGATTTCATTTGCTTTCAGATTCTTTTGGGAGAAGGAAGCTCAGGAGAAATTAATTTATCAAATAGAAAAGGAAAATACAGAAGCATGCCATCTCTCTTATGTGGAAGAATTGTACTGGAAGGAGGGAGGTAAAAACCGCAAATCACCATTGCTCCTGCACACTAAAGATGATGGTGGGAAACTTAGACAATACAAACATACATTTGCCTTTGGATCAGTTCAGATTGTGCTAGCATGTCTATAATTGAATTTGCCTAATTTAAAAGCAAGAAGATAAAACACTTGACATTATCAAATCAGAGGAATATGTGTATTAATCTCTGACAACACAAATATGTATGGCACTATTGAGATATAAGAATGCACACACATATATATATGTATCTGTGCAGGAGTCCAAGGAGTAGGTCCTTTGGTTGTCCAACTCGAGGGATATTAATTCAGTTTCTGATATGGATATGACCATGCAAGTTAACAATAAAGCATGACTGCATTATCGCACTCAATTAAGTTTATCGTGAGACTTTTTCCAAAGACCGGGTAGCTTAGTACTCAGCTCTCACATATTTATGTTGGTCCTTGTTTCAAGACAACTTGAGTGCTATTAAATATTTATATGCTGTCAGGAGTAACAAGATGGAACAGTAACTGACATTATCAAAAAGAGTAAAGACATATTTAATCCTACTTCTTCCCTAGTTTTATGAAAAAAGACCATCTGCTAAATAATTTTGATAGTTTTTCCATGGCCAAGTTTTTTCCATATCCATTCAGGATAATAGTATCTTCCAAGGAGCGAGACAATTTCACTTATTGATTTATTTTTCTGTGGAGCACTTCACATAGTCACTGACATATCATCCATATGTGTTCTCACTGGCACACTCCTGAGGTCGTTAACTGAAGTTTGAAGTTCACATTTTTGGAGCCTGGTAAAAAAGAAACAATCTTTCTACTAAACATTAATGTAATTTTTCTTAGAAGCCATTTTGTGCTGATTTGGCACTGAAAAAGATTCTGCCTGTTTACCAAAATGTGTTCTTCTAAATTACACTATTATGTAAAATAAAATTCAAGCTTGAAGAAGAAAGTTTTATTTTAAAAAGCCTGTCTGATTTTAAACTACAGTGTCAATACTCTGCTTGCGTTGTTTGAATGCAGCGTGAGACAGTATTAAATGACCATTCATATATGTGACAGTCATCTCTAATTTTTTTATTCCAGAGAACACTGAATGAAATATGTAAATAAATGGCTTGATCTTTAGTTTTCAAATACTAAATATTAAATTATTTCATTAACATCATGTCTATCATGGAGTATGTGTTTTCCCACTTAAATCTCAAAACAATTTTCCAGTAGAAAATGTAGTATTTCTTGAAGAAACAAGTTTTATGAATTCTTACACAAGTATAAACTGCTTTAGGGGGTAGAGACACACATATATAGACAACTAAATTAAATATTTTATATAAGTTGCGTTTATCAGAAAATTACACCTAGGACTGAATTGTATATACATAGTTTTCAAATATAGACAAATTATTTGAATTATGTTCTTGTTTTGCTTTCCTTCTCTACCATGGGCACCTGAACCAGTGCACTGTAGGAATAAATAGCTACTTGTAAAGAAACAAGAATTCAAAAAGAGAGTGTCATTTTATAGAACTATCAACTATTTTATTATGTTTAAATTTAATATGGCTCTTTAGGACTAAATCCCTTTACCAAGTTTCATAAGTCCATATATAAGAACTGCAAATTACAGAATTATTACTGGGCCAGGGTTTCATGCTGCCTCTAACTTAGTCTCATTTTTTGAGGCCAAAGATAATTACATGAATAATTTTATTCTTTCAGTTATTTGCAGCTGAAGACCGTAAGTCTATTACCTGCAAACTGACCTCTAATAATTTATGCTTTCATTGCTGCTGTGTAGTGTTGGTCTGATGTTAAAACCACAAAATTTTAACTACTTTGTTTTATCAGTGTGATCTAGTTAACTATTTGCACGTATATCAAAGCAAAAGTACCACTTTTTCACCAAACATTTTTCTGCATTTAGCAGAGGCAAACATTATTTGACTCAGAATAATGAGTTATAGCCATAATTTTCATCATTTTCTCTACCCTATTACATAAAGATGATTTAACCCAGGGAAGGTCTTTCTAACTTCAGCATTATTCAAGGGAGTTGCTTCTGTGTAGTTGTAAATTTAAGCAATTATTGACCAAAGGGCATTGGCCTTATTAGCATGTTGCAGCATTTGGGTTTTTTAATGTGATCAACTATTAAATTGTTTACAAAACAATTATTAAAAATTATCATTAATTCAGTATTTTATTTTGCTTTACTCTTCTTAGCTCTAGTTCTTTTTTTTTCATCATGCCTTCTGTTGTACATGCCGATCATCATTTATTCCTAACTTTTTATATTGTTACCCATTAGGATATGGCAAGTAATACTGTCCTTATTACCTGTAATAACTAAGATCCTGCAAGTTATGCCACCTTAAGCTCTGTCAACTAAAAAGATCTATTCAAATGAAGTATTGGGGATTTAGGCGCAAAACCAATGTAAACATTAAAAATTTACTGTTGGAGCCTATGGGTCATTTTATTGCTAAAAAAGGAAAGAAAAAAATGTTTCTTTTGAAAACTGTATTTTGTCAAACTATATTTATTTTACAAGCTACTTCGCTATATTGTAGAATATTTCTGGGTTTCATAAGGATAGAAGACAATGGCTTTTTAAATTATTAAACAATTAACCAGCTGTCCCTTACCTTTGTGATATCTTTATGAAACCAAATTGTTCTTTTGCTAACTTTTGCCTCAGCTTTGCAAAACCAATCTGTATAAAATTGTGCACATATGCATGTGGATTTGTATTTCATAGCATCCACACAACTCTTCATTCATTGCCGTATAAACCAAGACAAACATGGTCAACACCAACAAAGAAAATAATTGGCACATTTCTTTCCAGTAAACTTAGTTTTAAAAATTTAATTTAAATAACCTCATAATTTGATAAATCATGAAGAGCTGTTGGTATAAATACATAATAAAGGTAGTACAACCTGTGAAACACATTTCAGGCGTATAGCCCTGATCAAGTTACTGATTGCTAGCCACTACCTCATTTTGAGACTGGCTGCTAAGCCACTATGATGTGACAGGGCTGTTGCAAGCAATTTTCATGTGTAACCCATTGGACTGAATTTAAATAACCTGTGAAAGCTATCTAAACAGATGGACTTTATCAAGTCAGACTGAAGGATCCAAATGAAGTTTAGTAGGTATGTCTTCACATAATTCGTGTGTAGCATCTTTTATGGAAATTATGTTTGAAAAGCCAGCCTGCGCGCTTTTCTTTCAGTAGTCTTAAGAGAAGACAGCACAATGAGTCATTTCTCTGCTGAGCTTGAGACTGTTCAGAATTCATTAACTGACTCTACCTGGAAAGCTGACAAAAAAGATCGGTGTAGACTCCATCAACTCCACCTCCTCTCTTCCTGCTTTTGTGGGTTTCCATTCTTCCCTTTGATATTTTATGTAAATATTACAGTTGCCTGTAATAGCTCTTGCTTTTGTGTCAGTGGTTGCAATAATTCCCTGTCTCCACTAACATACTAGATGAATGAACCAAAAGACCATATTATTTTCTAGGGACTATCCTTGTCAGATTTCAAGCTTCCACCACCAAGATTAGGTATCCTCAGGGTTAGTATGAATAGCAGAAAGCTTGTAAATAGCCTTGAAACCTAAAGATTCATTAGAAGAACAAAGTAAAACTCCAAAACCATCTAAATGAGTTAGGATCCAAATCCAGAGTCAGGTATGTAATTCTGAGTGTTTCCGTGGCTTAGTAAGAGGCACCCATTCTGCTCAGCATACAGGTGGGTCATTATGTTTTCATCTTGTTTCTTTGCCCTCTTTCAGAGGTTATTCATCCTTCCCCCATCAGGTCTCTAGGTAGAAGCATACGTGTGTTTTTTCCTTAATTAGACTGTCAAAAAACTTGAGGTTAAAAAACTCAACATTAAGAGTGTTTAAACTAATCCAGGTAATTTCCAGAATTGACTTTCCACAGGAACTGATCCTGAAGATTTGAAGCTGCTTGTGAAAACTGTATTCCTCTTTAGCTGGTTTAAACCATTGTGTATTTACAGTTGGTGACATGTAATTCCCTGAGGTGTTAACGTGTTTCTTAACATGCTGCTTCTCATTTTCAAGTTTTTATGTAAATCACTGTGCCTGCTGGAAATAAAATATACCTAAATCTTTTTTCCTTCATGAGTTAATGTAATTCTTCAGTTCATTGCCAAATATTACCTGTTTCTGAGTTAGGATAGCTTCTCCTGATGGTTCTGTATTCATTCTAAGAAACAGTGGACTGAAATGCTGGAAAGTTATTTCTGTAAATTCTGTCTTGATACAAGTTACCAATCTATGCAGGCAGACATTGCCAGCTGTTATTATTGCTTTATTAAATACAGTTGTCTCTTTGATTGCCGTTGGTGTTATGCATATAATTCTTTTCTCAATTCAGAGACTGATAACGTAGCAGTATAATTTAGGCACTGACTGCATCACCTTATGTGTGTTCCTTTCCCGTTGCAAATATGATCCTGTTAGAATCCCCCAGGTGCACTGCTGAGATCTTGCCCTCATGATGTAATCTTGCTTTTTTCGTCCTTTCAGTATCTTATTGATTACTGTTCCACTGTTTAGGCCTACCACCTTTCACAGTCATGCATTATGCATCTGCTAGTCCTGCTTTTAGTATTCTTAATGCTTTCTCTGTTTTTGGCAAATGCTACTGTTTTTACTAACATCTTTATCCTGGAAAAATGCCAGCTATGTCTACCCTCTGTAGCGTCTATTTTCTCCGCCTTAAAATATGCAGGCATACAGTCTGGACGGTTTGCTTGCTGTGGTGATCTTGATATGAACTGATTGTCCTTCATTAAGTACACTCACTCTTGCTTCCAGCTTAAAAGTGAAAGGTGTTCACTTTGTGTGTAATTCAGGCTGGTGGTAACTTGAGTTAAAGTTCATGTTTTCTGTGTAAGCAAGATCCTTAACTCCACTAAGTTTCAGGGGACTCATACATCTTAAACCTATTTACAGCTTTTCTTATCTACAGATGGAAACACTATCTAGCTGTCTGCGTTCTTGCAGTAGAAATGTTTTGAAGAAAACTGTTGGAAGGGCTATGAGCTAAAGCCTTTTTTGCCTTGTAATTCAAATTCATGTTCTGCCCTGACTATTTCCCAACATCACCAACACTCATGTGCAAACCCATGGGGTCCTTCTTTGCAGACACTATGAAGAAGTCTTTTAAGTGTTGTACAATAATAGACCTCTTTGTCAGCTGTAGATGCTTGTTGTTAAGCGAGATGATCTGCTGAATGTTCCTATACGTAGAAGGAGGTTTTCAAGTGGAGTTGATTTACATAGCACGTGCTGATGTGCAGTTTGCTGTCATAGGGAAAG
>NW_010545592.1:190542-233730 GCF_000687285.1 Phaethon lepturus
AGAACACAGCTGAAAGTAATAGCAAAGGCTGCAGCGTGCCACGGCTGAATGACTCTGTATACATGGTATGAAAAATCCCCTGCCATTTTGAATAGCAAATCAACTTCAGTTCATGTTGGTTTGTTTTGGTTTTAATCATTATATGCAGATATTTTTACAAAGTCACTGTGGTGGACCCAGCCCTTCTAGTCATCCTTCTTCTGTTGTCACAAGCTTCATGAGATGTCTGGTCTCATGTAACTACACCTATTATTTGCTTTTACTTTACAAACAGCTGTGATATTAGAAGATGTTATCTTCAAGCGCCTCTTTTTCATAGGTATTCTGTGACTTCATAGCTAAGTTTGGGTTTTAATATTTTTTAAAGAGCAAGCATAACACTTTCTGCTTACACATATTTAAGTTGGATTGCTATTAGTCCATGCTGTTTCTGATTTTTTCCTTTACAGTAACTTGACGTCCTCCAATGCTGGGGTATCAGCAGTTTAGGCAAATTAAGCTGCCATGCCCCCTGCCCCCAATGTAGATGTTCCAATAACCATAATGTAAATAGTTCTATGAAAATATTTGAGACTGGTTATAAAGTAAAGGAAGATATGTTCCTTCTTTAAGGGTGCGATAATATCAGAAGTTTTCAGCATTTGGTATACTCGGTGGTCCTTTTATATATCAAGGGATCTTTCAGGCAACACTTTAGGGAAGTACAAAGTTTTAATGTAATCTGGTTTAGATTTTATTTAATTTACTTCTTATGATTACTATGATTTTGTAGTTATTCACACAAATATGGAAAACAAAGGCAAGTGGGAGAGACGAATGCAGTTTATTCTCCTACAGAACAAGGCACCTATGGGGATAAACTAAATGTGACCCTGAGAGCTGTCAAGACAAATTAACTGGTCAAGAACCATCTAAACAAATTCAAATTTAAACTGCATAAAACTAAAAAAGGAAGGTCTTTCAGCTGTCATACTTAACATCTAGACCTACAATGTTTAAGGAATGAGATGTATCTTCAAATTTTTTTCCTGAAGGACAAAATTATTTAAAAAAAACCCAGCAATGTCTGAAGCATTACTGAATTCTTGCCAGCAGCCAGAACAAGCTCAAAAAGTCAGGGAAAAAGGCTTTTTTTCAGATGGAAATTATTTCAGTAAAATTTATCATAACTGCCAAACTGGTAACATGATTACTAGGAATTTAAGTTATAAGCAAATCCAATCTTGATTTTCCAGGCAGATGAGCCAAATGCCACAAGAGAGTATTAAATCACAGGTATCTCTTTGGAGCAAAGTCCTACTGGTGAGAAAGGTAACTTCTGATGCAAAAAAATACTGTCTGTGTTATGGAAATTTCATACTTGTGAAATTAAAAGTGAACAAAGAATATTGGGAGGGTGTAAAATGCTAAAGTTAACTGTTAGGTAGAAAAGGTTTTGGTGATTATTGTTAGCTATGGGAGATACAAGTTCTGATACAATTCTTCAACACATACATTACATAACACTGACTGCATCAAAACGTGTCAGTTAAAGATCCAGTTTACATTAAGACTGCAGTCATAAAAGCTTCTGGAACGTATTTCTTTCAGATGGTCCTTACCTCCTTTGAGGATCTCACCATTCATATTTAGTAGTAAATGTATTAGTAAATAATAACGATGCTTATTCCACAATTGCTGAAAATACTGTGATAACCAGATGCTCCAAACTCAAGGTGGCAAGCCAGTCTGGGTAGTCTGACACTCGGATGTTGCTGACAGTCACACTAGTAATGCAGTGGGGACCTAGCTACAGGGCTTTGGTAACGCAGTTCCTCTGTGCCACTTGAGTACTTTTTTGAATTATAAATGTTCCTAATTAAGCCAGATTAATTCCAGAATTAACACCACAGTGAAGATGATGTAGATACACAGTAAGAGCTACTGACCACACAGTGCATCAGATGCATCTGAAGTAAACAAGACTGTCTTACCTGCCAGCATTTCACAGAAAAACATACAACTGGATTATAATTGTACTGGAAGTTACCTTTAAATCTGTTGGATTCTTCTGGAATTTATAAATGATATGGTTAATTGGGAGCCTTTAAGAATTAGGAAAAGATGTATCTGTAACACCTATGCAGAAAGGTACATTCTACCATTTTTTTCTGAACTGACCTGCCACGTAGTTGTCGTCTATCAGAAGGGACAACAAGAAGTGTCCGAAAAAAACGCCAGAGAAGTCCAATTCTGATATGGCAGATACTGTACTATTTCTGACAGGTGGTGTTCTCTGATATTTGAAATCCACTTTTTTCCTGATTTTCAGTTGTTTTGTACAGCAGTTGTTTAGCTGTGCCTCCCCTCGTGATCCTTCTGCCATTTCTTTTAGCAGCTTTGTTCATAAAATCCCACTTGCTGCATGTATTGATTTCTGCTCTAGTTGCTCGCTAGAGCTTTGTGGTATCGCTTTTATGATGCTTATAATAGCAATCCTCTTTTGCAAAGTGGAGATCCCATTTATAATTCATGTATTTACCTATCAGAGCAACCCCATCCTTTTATTAGGTCCTGTTCTCATGCAAACTTTGCCTTTGATGACATTCTTGCCTTGGTCCAAGAACGTGGAAAAATTGTGTGACTTTGACTTGACTTTTGTGCATTTCTGAAGACCTTTATGAACTGGTGATTACAAGAGTTGATTCAGCTTCAGCTGAACTCCTTAAGGGACTGAATTCAGCTACTGAATTCAGGATGAGCAAGATCAGACATTCTAGGAATGGGACATAAACATCAGTCCGCATTTAGGCAGTATTCTGGGAAGCTGTTTCCTGTGTCTGAAGCACCCAGGCTTCTGAGACAAAATGTACTGAGAAATAAGCCCTTGCAAACCTATCCATGTAAAATAAGCAAAAAGAATGTCTTATGGAATAAAATTTGTTAAAATTTTATTCCTTTTTCTTTCCCCCCTTAATTGCTTACTTTCATTTTCTCCTGATGGAACACTTAAAATAGAACAATTGGTTAGAAATTCAGAACTGAAGTGAAAATTGTGTAACTCGGATGTAATGTGTTAGTGTTCCACATTCTAACCATGCCTTTAATTTTGTAACAACCATTAGTGGAAGGGCTGACAAACGGTAGAAACCTGAAAAAAAGTAACAGAATAATTTCTCACTCTTCTTTTTCTTTTACCCTGCTACCTACAAAGACCAAAGGAAGTATCTGAGGTTACATGAGCCAGGAAAAAACAGCATCAAGAGGGAGTGGTGTGGTGGAAATTCCTTTAAAATCTGTTCTGTGATTAGAGGTATTGTAAAGCATATGAAGAAACACAGGGGATTGCCTGGAGTTTTCTTATGACTCAGAGGCCTCATCACATGGTAGGGCAGACAGCTGTACTCTTTGTGAAATGGCAATCTTTTCCAATATATTTATTACAGCAAAACTTTACATACTCTGTTAATGCCTAACACTGAGTGGTGGGTTTTTTTGGTCTTAAAGGTCTGTGCGATGCAGAACTGAAAAGAAATTAAGCATAAGTTTTTTACTCTATTAAATTGCTAAAACAAATAATTTTGAGTGTAGGACTGTTATGAAGAGACAGTTCTCAACTTCCATGTTTAAGGATGGGAAATAAGCGCATGAGAAAACTGGCAAGTATTAAGCAATATACCCCTGAAATCATTATATTTTTGGACATTACCCATGGCTGTAGTTCTGGAAGTTCCACACCTATAATTAATGCACAAAGAAACCATTATTTTCACCTATATGATATCCTTGCCCTGAAAATGAAGTTTCCTGGCTTTGTTTTACCACTAGTGTAACTGTGTCACTTCAAAAAAGGCATGTGGATCTTACACGTGTCTCCTCTCCCGTGTCCACGTGGCCTGGGGGCTTCAGCTCCTGCTGCGATCTCGAGGGTGGCACCCCAGGCAAAACGTCTGAAAGCCTGTCATTAAATACCTGTTTAGGTTTCAGAATTCAAGGTTGGAATTTATGATAAAGTGTTAGATCCTTGATGTAGAAAGCAATACTGCAACTTTTGCTGAGATGTGCTGTCTTCTTAGAATAATTTTCTGACTAAAAATTCAGTATTTCCTTGCAAAAAAAGGAATATTAAAAAGGAAGACTAAAGAGCTTTGACAAAGATGATGACAGTTAGAGCTTTTGTATGGTCCAGGGAGTTCTATGGCAGAAGATTTTTCATTCTGCTGTAATTCTCCATTGTGGTGCCTACATTTATTGGCTTAGTGTATATGCTGGTTGAGGAAAGACCTTTTGTTTTGTTTTGATGTTGGTTTGATCTTTGCATCTTCTGTTTCTGAAAACGATCAACATTCTAGGCCAATGCTTTCTACAGGGCAACAAAGTACATTGCAAAGACCCAGATATATCTTTCCAAAAGAGTTGGCTGTTCAAACACAATGTTCCAGAATTGTCCGTCTGTCTTTTTGATGTCTTCCTCAGCCTGCTCCTCCTCCTTTCTGAATTTCATGCTGATGTAAAATTTTTTTTAGGGATAACATCAAAGAAGTCTGTATGCATGTCAAGCCCACAGCGTTACTTAGCACATTGCTAGCGTTTATGTTATGTAAATGTAAGAGAACCACTGTTTGAGAAAAGCTGCTACAAAGCAGGTAGTGATTTAATGAAAAGCACAAAGATTGAAAGGGGTTTGCCGGAGCCCTGTGTGATGTGAATGTTAAGAAGCTCATTCACGTCATCAGCTTCCCTGCTGTACTTGCTATTCTCCCTCCTTTTTCAATCCAACTTGAATACAGTTAGAACTGCGTGCTAAGGAAAACCTTAAACTAAATGTGTAATAAGTCTAGCCACAATCAATGCAGCACAGTTAATCATTTTTATTAACTGAATTAGCTTTTCTTTTTTTTTGCTGTATCTGCATCTCTTTTGAGACTGGAGCAATATAAGACATATTTAGAATGTGGTTACTTTTGGAAAACTCCATTTATACACTCAAAAGAAAAAACAGGGTTATTCTTTCACAGAGAAATGTGCAGGTAGCTCGTATTTAAATAGCAAAGGTGTATGTCTAATGCGTAGTTTAACATGCAAGTTTAGCTCTGAGGATGTCTCTTCTCTTGAAGCAGTGAAAATGTGAACAAATGCAGCTGGAAAAAAAGATTTTAGTAAAACAGTAAAACCACTATTAAATGAGATTTGGCTCGAGTCAAGGAATTTCTGCTCAAATCAGTTATGGGATTACAGCCAAGCTAAGCCTATAGGTGTCTGGAGGTACACAGGAACAGACAAATGATCACCACAAGAGCTTTTAGGTTCACAGAGCCAACAAGGTTTTCGCTCAGCAAGTCTACACATTTTACCTTAATTCTTTTCCAAAAAGATAAAAAAATGCCTTTGCCATTGGGGCAAAGTGTTCCACCAAATACTATTGATTTGTAGAGTTTGTTCATAGACACAATAAGATATTGTGATATATTCCACCAAATAGTGTTCCACCAAACACTATTGATTTGCAGAGTTTGTTCATAGACACCATAAGCTACTAAATAGTACCATACTCTAGAAGTAGTCCCATTGACTTAAGTGGACCATTCAGTGCACGCGCTGTTGATGTCACCTGCAGGTGAATAAAGTAGTTTTAATTATCTAATATGAAAAACTAAAGTGGACTTTCCTTTACATTTAATAAGGAAAAATTCCTTTTGTTTCTAAACCAGGTTGTGTTTGTAAGCAGTTTTTGTAAGCAGTGCAGCATAAATCCATTAACAGTTGGACACAGTGACTCATAGTGAAAATGTACCAGTGATTTACATTGGTAGGAGTGATAAATGATAAATGAATGAAGCATCATATCCCCATAAGTGGTTTTTTCCTATATATATATACTGTCATTACTAAAAAGTCCATTGAACTGCTGAAAAATAGAATAAAATAAAAACATCTAACCTGTTGCATCCTTCAAAATGAATTAAATGTCAAAGCTAAGCATTTAACACTGGAAAAAGTAGACTGGATAGTAAAATATTTCACTTTATTAAAATCTGTTTTGGCACTACATGATACAGGAAAGTAATGTTTTTATAGAATTTTCTGAATTTTTAATCTAGCAGTGTTTTTTTAACATAACTAAATAGACTGTAGTATCTAAATGCCTTTGAATTCCAAGGGATTTGACACCCCCAAGTGTAATTTATGACTTTTAAAATTAATAAATATTTTATAAAAATATAATACAGAATATATCATAGTATAATTACTTAGGATTTCTTGCCCAGTGTCTGAGAAGTTTTCCATAATTCTTATGCACTTTTCTTGTAGAAAAACTTGGTTATATTAAGAAAGAGGATATCTACCCACATACTTTTCATTTATATTCTCTTATGCAAATCTTCTTGTTTTCCTCACCATCCTTCTCAGCCTCATCCTAATGCAAATCAAGGAGCTAATTTGCATGCATTACTTTAATTTCAAGCCTGATAAGATTACATTGTTAAATATTGGCACTATGTATTTTTACCAGTAGATTCTTTTTCAGCCACGTATTTCTGCAGTGGCAAATTTCAGCTTAAGTCAATGGACACTGATTTCTAACTGCTGTGTAGAATTTCAGATTCCTTCCTGACTGACCTGCTTAAAATAATTAGCTATTTCCTTATGTTGAACTGACAGCTACCTGAGAAACAGCAGGCATTCTCAATGTTAATAATGCTATGCAGCCCAAGGCTTTTTTTCTTAAATTACTAGCATAAAGAAGATTGCAGCAAGTCATATTTGTTGAATAAATTGTGAAGATGTTTTAGCTTAACAGAATCAAAGATGAAATAAAAATACACAAAAAAAGGAACAAAGAATTAATATTATATTTTCCCATAGGCTCTGGTTCACAAAGTACTTGGCTTATGATGACTGGACTACGTGACTTTGTTTCCATATATGATTCCTGGTTAATACTTGGGCATTAGTTAGTATGTGACCTATCTAAGATATCTATAAGGGTTGTTTGACCTTAGACAAGGAAAAGGTTCTCCATCAGGGCTTGGAGATAACTCAACACAGTATCATTAAGTGAAAAATCGTCAGATATATGTATTACTGAATCAAGAATCATTGTGTTGATGCTGCATGTACTCATAATAAGAGGTAGTCACTTCAGCAAATCAGGTCACTCTCTGAGAGTGGAAAGCACGGCCGCAGGAGTGAGTCTCTCAGGTTAGCAGGGAAGACTTGGGAGCCATGCCAGAATTATCACCGCATTTGTCTTTGCCTCTGTTAACTAAGCTTCTTGCTGGACCATGTAAAATACAGTGGCTGTACATTACCTCCCATGTCCACTTACACCTTCTAAGTAACACCTGAGTGTTGCACCGAGACTTACATCAGTACATTTGTACCAAGTAAATTCATAACAAGTCTTGACATTGCAATGCAATATGAATCCACACATACACACATTTAGAAGAGAAGAACAATTTACCACACAAAAATCAGCGCAACATAAAACATCTTCTGAAAATTAGTTTTGGCAATAGATGTGTAAGTTATTTTCTACTTGGAACATGTTTCAAATAAGTAAACTCAGTAACTTGACTTGCATATGCTTTCAGAGGGCTGTGAGGCAAACAGGGACAGTAAGGAGCTTTCATTCAAGAGGACATTAAAAAGACATTTTTGTTGTATTTTTGTAACAATTAGCTAATGATTCCCAACCCATATGCTTGTACCAGATGTCTGAACTTTCACAGGCGCAATCGTATTTATTCCTTCAGACAAACCATTTCATATTACTTAATAATAATAGTCAAGATAATTATTTTAATTCTCATCACTTCAAATCCAAACACAGCGAATATGATGAATAATATGCTTCAACTTTTTTCCTTTGAATAATGGGCTATATGTGTGCAGAAAAACGTTCCCATCTTGAAGATGTGATTTCCCCAGTGAAGTCACTGCTAGCCAGATCTTCCTTCCTGAAGCGGTTTCCCTGCACCGTGGAACAATGATTGTGATTCCAAAGTGCAAGCACCCAAAATGAAATTTTATAACTTTCATGTGCTACAGATGCTAACAGTAATAACTGCCATTTCTCTGCATTTCACCGACCCTGTCTGTCACTTTTAAGAGTTGTTGCTCTTGAAATACTTATTACCTGTAAAGCTCAGAACCTTTATCTGCATCATACTTGGTCTGAACTTCTCATATCTCTTTCACTCCCTACCAACTCTGCGTGTCACTGTGGGCATTCTCTAGCAATCCAAAAATGCCCCAAACCATGCAACAGCAGAGTTTTGTGTTGAAATACTGCTACATGTGAGACACAAGAGCCTAAAAAAAGTTAATAGCCACAGTGTATATAAGGTTACCATTATTCTTTGATAATAAACATTGCTTTGTGCCAGGTTACTTGATCTGAAGAAGAACCTAAAAAGCAGCAGGATGCTAATAATGAACCTACCTTCAGATAGTGCCTCTCATCTCAGAAGTTTTAAACTCTTGTAAAAGCTGCATGAGGAAAATGTTATCTTTAACTGAAATGCCAGCTGTGGACTGAAATGTGATTGTGGTTTAAAACAAATCGAACCACGCAATACAAGCAGTGAGCACAGACAGGGCAATCTACTTCTAGCTTTCAATAGGAGTGGGTGAGGGTACAAGTTTTAACACTGTTTTCCAAAGCATTTTGACTGCTTTCTACCACCTCAGTCTGCTGGAACTCAGTTTAGATCACATTAGCCTGGACTTTCATCACCATAAAAATAGAAATTCCACCATGATTATTTGGTTCAATATGGATTTAAAAATGATAATTTTCTGAATCATAAACATTTACCTTTATATTAGTGTATGCATTTCCAATCTGATGTATCTGCAAACCAGTGGCAGTGCATCCGTATATAAGCAGTACTTCGCACTTTCATTTACTCTTGCAGTTGGGTAATTGCCTATGTATTTTTTATTGGAAGACATACCTGCATTTGCCCATAACTGCGGGAGGCTACTATGTCAATGGATTTCTAGGTAGGTTTTTTCAAACTCCCGTTAGTATCGTCCTTGTCTGTAAGCATTTATTGATTTTTAGAGTCAAACCAATGAGTTAAAACACAGGAGCTGGAAACAGAAATTGCACAGAGGCAAAATGGAAGATACATTGGAAATGAGCATTGCCAAATAAACATTGCTTCTTTGCTGACTGCTAGTTGGTTCTATCAAGAGAATTCTTGGTAGGTCACTACAAATTTTAAATCAAAAAAAGAGAATATACCAGTGCATGACTGTACTGTGATCTAACGTGCCCCTTGATAATATTTCCTAATTATACTGCATGATCAATTTTATTACCTTACCCAGAACAGCCAGTCTGCAAGAAATACTGACACTTCTGTATAAAGAATGCTACACTGAAAAAATTGATTTATTTTTACATAGTTGTGTCTCATTTACTAGACTGACTTGTGGACCAGGTTTACCTGTGCAAGATTTACTAATACGAGCTCAACTTCAGCTAGCTTTAGGGTGTCTACTGCAGAAAACTTAGTAACAAAACATGCTCTTCTTGTGCTGTTTTACTGTACAAGTGGTATTGACAGTCTTTCAGATTGAAAGCAACGCAGATGATAGTGCATCCGTAGTCTATAAACACTACTGAATTTCTAATTTCTCAGTAAACATCTCAGATAATGCCCCTTACCTAAGATTATTATAGATAAAGAGATTGTGGGATGGAGCTTAGGAAAGACCAGAAGCTTTCTTCAAATACACAATTTCCAATAATTTTGAGGCATCATGTGAATTTATCTCAGAGTACAACTGGGCATCTAGACATGTAAATCAAGTTTTATGAATAATCTTGCCTACAGAAAGTGGTAAGATGACCTTCAGACCAAAATAATGTGAAATAAGCTTACCTTCAAAATCCTCTGTATTTCTTGGATGTAATTTAGAAACCTTGATTATTTTAACTCTCCAAAGAACCAGAGCACCTGTTTCAAAATGTGCTTTTTTAGAGTAAGAAGTTGGCTAACATTTTAACGTATGCACCAAATTGTTCTTTTTTTCTGATAAATCTGTGTTCTCTTTCTGCACCAAAATCAAAAAATGCAAATTCTGTTACCATTTCCCTAGGTGATCCTGCCTTGGCAGGGGTGTTGGACCAGATGATCTTCAGAGGTCCCTTCCAACCTCTACTATTCTGTGATTCTGTGATTTAGGGAATGCTTAGTTGTGGAGCTTTGTTATCATGTTTTGGGGATGGTAGCTGTGGAGTAGAAAAACCCATTGGCTCCATAAGAATTAGTGATGGTCTGATAGATACATCATAATTCATTCTGGTACATCCTAACTGCTACAAAATTATAATAATTATGTTAATATTTTATGTATTTTGTGATTTTTATATATAATTGTGGCCACCTTGATCATCTTCATGTAACTTTCTTACGAGCATGAAGGCAGTAGTCCAAGGTGTGGCTTGCACAGACAATGTTAACTCAAGCTGGCATGAATGCCTACTATGTTTAACCATTGTTCGTTATTTCCCTCTGCTCTTTTGTCATTGTTGTTTGCTTTATTATGAGAACAAACACAGACTGATCCAGGATGGCATTAACATAGCTTAACAGTATGCTATGAGATCTAATTTTACTGGTGACATTGTCTTCTTATGTGACAGCTTACCAGTTTGCAAGCAAAAATTGAAATATTGTCTATCATTTCCACTCAAAAGATAGGATATTAATGAGATTTGGAAGACTAAACTTTATTAAAATTCCAGAAATTCAAATAAAGTATGACAATTAGATGGTAAAAGAAAAAAAAAAAAACACCACTGAGGTGAATCATTTTGTACACCCTGCAATCAGCAAGCCAGTTTGACATTACACAGAAGAACAAGACAGCTCTGGTTCACATGGAATTTCTGCCTGGATGGATGACATGGAAGCTAGAGACCTATCAAAGACATTAATGGGATACTGAAATACCTTTGAAAACCAATGCCTTTGAAAAAATGCCAAGGTTTATGTGGAATTAATTCATTCCAAATGCCAGGATTCCTCATATATCAACATCCTTCTATTGAAAAAGTTCTTCATAAAATAAAATGGAAATACAAAAAATATTTTAGGAATAAAGCATGCTATTTTGACAGTAAAGGACCTCATAATGGTGACCTTATTCATGAAATAACTACAAAACTATCTCTAGACACATAAAGTTTATGGAACTTAACAGTGGAGAGAACATGCAAAGAGCAGCCCTCAATAAACAGGCAATAGGAAAGCTTTCTTCCACATTCTAAGTGATATTGATGGCTTTTGGAACGATTCAGAGATTGAATTAAAACACTTTCATTGAATGATCATTTGAGCAATTTGGTTTCTAGTTAAAGTATTTCCTCATTTGCTGATACGCAAATAATGATTTCTGCTGCTACCACAAAAACTGTAGATAATTTATCCTGAGAATTATCAGAGAAACAAGAAATAAGATCCCTCAGTGTATCTTTCTTTCAGGGCATGATGGTTTCCTTAGCATATTTCCTAGTGTTTTTAAGTCCACTTTTGAAAGTCTCAAGAAATGTTTTCTTCCATTTCACTGAGGAAATTATAATTATTTAAACTTATCCTTTATCTGCCTTTTTATTTCCCATCTCTCTATTAATGGTTATAATTTCTCTGTTTTATTATTCAGATTAATTATTTGTTGTATTTTTGATAGATAGTTCTCTTCATTTTCCAAATTTTTGGGGAGGGGGGAAATACAGCACCTCTGAGCTATTGCACTAAGTGGATCCATTTCTTTTTATATAACATACAAGTAGTGAATATTCTAAACTTCTCTATTAGTTCTGAACTTCTCTTACATTACTCTACATGTCCTCTCCAATTATGGGATTCAAATGCAAGGCTCAAAGTGTTTTTTCTCTGCTTTGAATGTCTTCTTCCTCTGTAAACGATAAAGTTGTTTTCTGTGTAACTAAGAAAAACTCTCAGTGTGGCTTGGCAATGAACAATTAAAATCTCTCGACAATCAGCAATTAAAATTTCTCCTCAGTGTTCTATAATTTAGGGCATCTTCATGAGGAGCTCATTGTTCATGCTGAGTGATCAATAACAGATGATTACGTATGTCTTTCCTGGTTTTAGGAATGTGCCCACTGCAGCACATTCCTATCTAGTGTAAGATACACTCCTATCCATTGCAAAGAATTTCATAAATAGATAGCATTGTTGAACCACCTCCCTCACGTCTTCCAGGGAAGCAACATTTCATGGTCTGAAAGAGAAGTTAGAAGCATCCTTGATATGCACTGTGGATTTTAACGTAGAATCAATGAAACATCACTGTATGCCCTCTTCCAACTGCACCTTAAAGCTACCAGAAGTTGTGCTAGGGTTCTTCACGCAGGTGGTTGTCAACTTGCTCTAATTAATCTGAGGCTGTCAAAATGGTAACCCTTATTCTTATAAAAGAATATTTTGATGGAACTGCACACATGTGCAACATACGGAAGCGCTCCTAGTTTGCTAAGCTTGAGACCAAAACTCAATATATGTCACCAGATTTCTGTTGTCTATAATGCTTAGTATGGACATGTCTTTGTTATTTTGAAAAAGTAGAAATATTTGCATTTCAGGACAGACGACATGGTACAGCAGCTGAGCTTTCTGTAGCTTAGCATACCACCTGAACTCTGTACTACAGGATAGTAAAAACTCCCATGCAGGACTGGATACCGATCGGAGAATACTGGGGAGAGAGGAGAAAAGGAATTTATCATCCCTACGTTGTTTCTTCCACTCTTTTCTCCCATTGCTCTCTCTTTGTTACCTTCTGGATTTTGAATGCAGTTCATTTCCAAATCACTGCAACCCTCTCTGAGAAATATAAGGCCAGAGCTAGAATTTTTTAATGTTAAATGAACGAATTACTTCATAATCTGATGCTTGCACTCCATCTTATTATGAAAAAGGCAAGAAACATACTGCTAGAGAATAATATGAATAAACAAGAGGAGAGACACAAAAAGAGAAGAGGAGGAGCTGGTGGAGAGCGAGCTATAACATGCTTTTCATTCAAGTGATAATTGCTATGTCTGAGTTGTCAGGCTGATGACACTACTGCCTATCTTAAACAGACATAGTTTTCCATGTAAACTAAAAAGCAAATGTGTCAAATTAATCCTTTCTACAGTTGTAGTAGTTTCAGTACAGTTACAGAAGACACAATTTCTTCCTTAAGAACTCCTGAAATCCGTAGAGTTTTTCTAGGCTTTGTATGATGCTTAGAATGAAAAAGGCGGATATGTTTCTAGGGAATAAAGCTGAATGTATTTTGTAAAATTACTGTCTGTTACATTTTTATTTTAAACATATCACCTACATTATACCTAAAATGCACCACAGTCTCTTTACAATTCATTTTTAATGGAAAATGGTTCATAGAGAATTTGAGCAGGAAAAACCAAACATTTCATTGGCCTTGAATTCTTCTGAGTGCATCGCTTTAGAAGGTCAACGAGGATACTTGTTGGGAGCTGTTTGAGTATTAGTTCATCAGAAATAATTTCATTTTGATTCATCTCTAGAGCTCTTCACAAATACAGCCTTATAATTTTTCCCTCTCTCTGAATCCTATGATGATAACTCATGAAGCTCCAACCTTCCAGTGAATGAGAGCTCCTCTTATCACTACTATGGCATCAGGGAACAGGAGAAAGTGTCATGTTGAGTAAAAAACCTAAACTACAAAAGTAGGATTTAGAAGATATTGACAAAATTATTTTGGGGGGAGAGAATGAATGTATATTATTGCTCAGCAATATTCTGTACTATTGTAGTTTATTAAGTACAATGCTTCATTTAATATCAACAGTGTCACTAATTTCACCAGCAGAGCTACACCCTCCATTTCCATCAGCAAGGCCTGACAGCTGCTCTCAGAAAGAATGGCATTAGAAGTTAAATTCTTTCCTTTTTAGCTTTAAAACTTTTGTAGGTGTTAAAACAATTGTGCAAAACACCTCAGGACAAATTGTAACATACTTTTTACTACCCTGGCATATGCAAATGTTGTAATATTTATCGTACCTTATGCACTTTTTCCTTCATTACAAATAGAAAAGCAAGACATCAAACCCATCAGAAAGAGATGTATGGAAATTTCATTAGGTAGGAAAATTTCTTTACTCAAGCACATGAAGCATCCATCTGATCCATAGTGTACATTTAGGAGACTACCTTGAGGATGGACCCAGAAAGCACCCAGCTGCCTTCCCACTGGTTTTGAGACATAGGAACGGGAACAGAACTTTGCCTGACGCGCCACCATCTAGACAGTGTTTTTCTAGCATGCACTAAAATGCTACTTATAATGTATTTTTCTGCAAAGTGTAATGTTTCTAAAACTGCTTTCTAACTTAGGTAGCCAGAAATACTGTAACACTGAGATGTTCTGCTATTTTTCTAAGAAATATATATTTTATGAACTCTGAAGTGTTACACACAGAGTTCTCAATAGTATGGTACATGTGTTGGTGTGATTCCTGCCGAAGCAAGGAAAAATTTAGAATCCAGAATTAGTAGGGCAAGAAAGTGTTGTCAGGGTTATGTCTGGGAAGTACATGAAAGTACATTATTGCTCAGCAAGATCCAGTATCTTTGCAGATTCTTGACATACAGTGCCTCATTTAATGTTATCTGAAAGTGTCATCCACAGGATCCAATTTATTCTGAATTTTGCTTCCTAATACAATACATTGTGAAATAATAGAGATCTGGAGAAGGTTGATCTCTTCTGAATTTGCATTGCCACTCTGTTCTCCCCATAATGGTCAGAATTTGAAGCTGGGGATTTTGTATAATGTGTTTTAAGAACATATAGTAAGGTTCCAAGACACAGCATTGCATGACAGTTGTGTTTGGCTGCCTATGTTAAGGTTCAAGACAATAAACTAAATTTCTTTACATGACTTGGAAGATTAGTTACGCTTGATAAACGTGACTTGAGAGATGTTCACTCAGCTCAGACTTTTCTCTGCAAGCAGAATTACATTTATTTAAAAGGCCTCAATGTATCCGCTTTATAGATAGGGAAATTTTAGAATAGATCCCTAAATCTCCAGACAATAAATATAGGCCATTAAATTGCTAAATGTGGCTGAAATCTTTTATGGAGATAGTGGTAGTCCAGTCGGTTCTTGGAAGATACGTAAACCAGTTTCTAACTGGTCCTCAAAAAGGTCCTAGTAAAAATGAGGTAATAGTGGTACGGATGCAGAAGCACCTTGGTCAAATAATTTCCGTAGAATCCTACAGCTGGACTTGAGATATGGATGTCTTTGTGCAATACCCTACTCAGCTTGTAGGTCAGCTTGCCACGACACTAAAAAAGCCTGAGTTGGCAGAAGCCTTGAGAAGACGTCAGGCAATTCTGCTGTGGACAGGCTGGGTTCATAAACCCTTCTGGACGGAGGTTTGTCTGAGCTCTTCTTCGTTGTGTTCAAAACCTCCTACGAAGGAAATGGCCAAACCTGCCCAGACAGCTTATTCCAACACTTAACAGCTCCTAATACCGGGAACCTGCTGCCTGAAATCTGATCTTAACCACTTACATTGCAATGTAGTCAACTCTGAGGTGCGCTCTGCTGACCCTTTTAAAGCAAATAGTTTACAACATTCAACAGAGTAGCTGTTGCTAAAATTTATTACTAAAAAGCGTTGCAGTCTGAAACTTGTAAGAGGAATCGGAGAGGAATTGCAGACAATTCTGATTCAGTGACTTCTTAGCGACAACTGGAAATGTGGAACACAGTAATCCAGGGGGGAGCCACAAGAGTAAATCTTTCGTCTCAGTTTTGAAATTGGTGAGAGTAGAAGGAAAATGATGAAACTGTTACTTTAGAACTGCTTGAAAATTCAACACTAATTCTGAGAACATCTCAATTTGTAGCTCGCTGTTCACTCCCAAACCTATTTGTTTCAGAAAGAACTGAAAAGATGGTATAAAAGCTACATTTTTCTAAATAAGATATGACCTGGGTTATCTACTCAAGTTTCAGACTGTATCTTTTGAAGTCGAGTTCTTGCATTATGGGATTCTAAGGTCATGAAGGGGGATCAAGGAAGCCAAGTATCACCCAGCTCAGTACCTATAAGGCTGCTTTTGCAGTAGATCATAATATTTAGCTGTGTTTCCAGTACGCTCTAAGATTTTATGTATTACGGTCTGTAAATAGAGGAGACTCCCTGGTTATGACATATTGCTACGGAACAGGTAGTGATCTAATGAAAAGCAAAAGAAGACTGAGAAGGGGTTTGCCGGAGCCGTGCGTGATATGAATGCTAACAAGCCCACTCGCGTCATCAGCTTCCCTGCTCTCAGCTCCCCCCCTCCCTCCCTTCCTTTCTCTTTTATGAGCCAGCTTGAAATCAGGGAATTACATGCTAAGGAAAACCCTTCAGCTAAACATATAATTATTCTGCACAGGATCACTGCAGCACAGTTAATCAGTTTACCAACTGAATTAATTTTTATTTTTTCATGTCTGCATCTCCTGTTGAGAGCGGAGAAATTCTAGATTTAAAGGGGAAAAAATGGGTTGCCGTTGTGAAAGGAGTATCTGAAGCTGAGCATTCGTCATGAGAGAAACCTCCAGTGCAAGCTGTTTTGGCAGACCACCCTTGCTGTCAGTCCCCGAGACTTGGAATAACAGACTCCATGCGGAGTTATTACTTACAGGTGCTTAAGAAATAACTGGCTTCCTATTTTATTTTTCAGCTGCTTAATAACACCCCATTCTCCGAAAATCACAGCTATATTTCATTGCATTGTATTTAATTTCATTTCATTGGATTATTTTGAAAAGTTAGTATTTATCTGGACACAGGTGTCACTTCATTGTAAATGAGTTCACATTTTAAATGACCTACTTGTAAACTGCTTCGCTTAGGAGGTTCAAAATCTTAAATGCTGTTATTTGTAGAAGTACAGAGAATATCTTTTGAATTCTACTTACAATGAAAGCACAAACTATCATGCTTTTATTAATTCTAAGTGCAAAATATGAGTCAGCAGTAA
The DNA here is from genome assembly GCF_000687285.1 of Phaethon lepturus. Classification (NCBI taxonomy): domain Eukaryota; kingdom Metazoa; phylum Chordata; class Aves; order Phaethontiformes; family Phaethontidae; genus Phaethon; species Phaethon lepturus. The sequence goes on from NW_010545592.1 coordinate 207,592, forward strand.
GACATCATACCTCCCCTCTGCCCCACCAAAACCCCCAAATTCTGTACAGGACTACCTTCCAGAGCACATGCAGGCAGAGTAAAATAGATGGCCTTTGCTTTAGGACGATGTGTTTGCCACTGCAAAGTCTCTCCGACTTTCACAGTACGTGCAGGGGTTCCTGGGCCAAAAAGCATTCAAAGTCTCCAGGTAGAAGCATTACAGATGTAAATATTGAAGTGTAGCTTGTCATTTACTCATGTTAATATGTTAAATTTAATCAGAGGACAAACAGACCATGTTTGTAAACTACTCTGATTCTTAATGTACTTGCAAGCTCTATGGGTAATATTTGTTTTCCAACGGTGCCACAATGGAATTTGAGCAAGGCAAAGTTCTTTCTCTTAAAGTACATTTTGGGTCCGTAATAAATAGCCCCAGGAAAACATTTAAGTTATGTAAGAAATGGGTACAAACCAGAAGAAATACTGTCTCATTTTCTGAAGTGAAAACCATTCAGAGAATTTTAAAATTTTGGAAAATTTGGAAAAAAAAAAACACAAATAGTGACTGAAAACTGTTGTTAAAAATATCTTCACAATTAATATTTTCTGCTCTTTTGAAAACTTTCTTTTTAACCACAGTGCCTTCTGCTGTGTATTTGCTAAAGTTTACAAAATATTTTTGTACAGAGACAATTTCTTTAACACAAAGCTATCTAGAGTCTTAACTTCTAGATCCTCTATAAGCCTCAAGAATAAATTTCTAAAGACTTGCATGGCCTTTACAGGTTGCCCACGCCATCGGATGCAGTTCCCAAGTTGAATTCCAGTTGAATGCGTTCCCAAGAAAGGAACTGTGGATAAATACAAGATGCCAACTTGTCACAATAATGTTCCTTAAAGCCTACCAATTTCTACTTTTTTGGCAAGTAACATTTCCTTAAGGAAAAGAACACAAGGGTGTCTCCTCTTGGTTGGGGCTTAGGCTACAGCTGCTTCTGATAATAGCACACTGTGAGCAGGACACATTCTGGGGAGCCAGGTCTCAAACTATTAACATCATTTTTGTGGCTTTCTTCCACCTTCTCTTCAATTATTTGATGTTGCTGGTACTCACTGCTAGTTAATTTCCAAACACGTACTTCACTAACAGTTTTTAAAAGTAAGTTATCATAGGTTACATAATTGTGATAAATTCAAGTTAAAAAGGCATATTACCATAATTTCCCTGTGAAATATGTTATAATTTACAACCTTTGCATATTTTTAAGCCAAAATAAAGGTATATTACCCTTGCAATATTTGTTACATTGTTTATCAACATGTTGCTACCTATAGAAAAGATACTATTCCACATTCATAGACTGGCAGTTTTTCTAAAATGTCTTTATCTTTTAACGCTGTCAAAGAAGTGTACCTTTCAGCGCAGAAGACATACGTAAAAGCTACCTTATCACTTGGAAATTACTACCCGTGCAGACCTTCGACCTCTCTAATGCATTAATAGCTACTGAGCAGAATGCCTACAGCTAATGGAGCTGACATACAGAATATATGTAAATTACAGGCAAACAGTGGCCACAGCTGGGCACTTTTTGTAAAGTAAGGTATTTACAAGTGGTTTTAAACTAATTCTGTTATGATTCCATTTGCGTGTGTTAGGTCTTTTCTTTGGCTACAATTGAATTATGCATTTATAAAGGTAAACACCAGGATAAAAAGGGGGCTTGTAATATGAGCATGGTAAAAAGGGACAAATGTGCCACTTTACTGTTTGTGGATCTGTAGCACTCATGTTACCAGGGAAAATACCTGTCTTGTAAATACTTCAATGTTCATTGCATTATGCTTATTTATGCTTAAGCCCAGAAGCACACGACTGACAACACTGTCTACTCCAGACGTCCCTATGGATGCAGTATGCAGTCTTTGTATAGAAATTTAACTGCCAGGCAACTCCGTACATTTAAAAACCTTTTGTTTGTGTGACCTTCTTGCTTCCCATGGTATGCACTACAGATGTTATGGATTAATGTTACCCAAGATGTAATTAGTTTACATCAAAAAGGATAAAAGGTAGCAGGAAGTATTTTTTAATTTAGCAACAAGTATTATAACACTTTGACATTTAATTTACATTATAATTCAAGTCACGAGTTAAAATAGCATAACAATCTGTCCACTTTTTAAATCTTTTATGTACTGAAAATAAACGTGTGGATCAGAAAACTCTCCTTTGCACGTCCATTAGGATTTGATTTCAAGTAATGACATCAAAGTATGGGAACCCATCCTATATCTAATGGTTTCAGGGTCCACCCCGATGACCTGCTTAAGACCTCCCAATTAACCCGAGTTCATAAACACCTGAGAAACAAGCTACGTACATTCCCCTAGATACCATTTGCCTCATAATACTGTATGCTTGTAAAAGAATAGTTTGCTCATAATTGTAATGTGTCTGATGAGCACCTAAACAGCCCAATTTCAGCTAAGTATGGAGAGGCAGCTCAGCAAAATGAAATCAGAGCCATTCCCTTATTAATGATAATACTTTGAAAGCTTTAAGGATATTATCGTGGGCATCCAATTCAACCCTCCAATAAGTTCAGTAATCACATTACAGAAATTATTTCCATGAGTAACATACAAACAAAATTTGCCCCTCGCCTCCTTATATAATGGAGATCCCCTGTAGCAGGAATTATTTGTCTCTAAGACAGACAGCTCATCAGAAGCAATGTGTAACAACACTAATGCATCCTACTGTGGAAATACATTTTTCCCCACTCTGGAGAAATTTAAAACACTTATCATCACGAACAGTTCTTCACCCTCCCATCCAACCCAATCTGTTTGCAGCACAGCTGAGCATAACACGGCAAAACATGTCATAGCTTATGGCTGTGTTGTGAAACTGCGAATGTGCAGGGAAATCATCATTCCCGTCAAGTTCACGGGAAGAGTTTCCCCAGCGAAGCCGCGCTCAGCCCTGCGCGTCCCCCCTGCGCGCCCCACGCACGGCACGGGCTGCACTGTCCACGGTACCGGCGGCGGACGGGGACGTGGGTGCGTTAGACACAACAGCAGCACGAGCAAGAGCGGCTGGGGAGCCCGAACAAATCCGGACGTGCCACTAAAGGAGCAGAATTCCTCGGTCCAGTCACCGGCACCTTATGCTCCTGGTGCTGCCCTAAACTACACACAAGTGCTGCACAGCCACTGCATCAGATCACCTGATACGAGCAAAACATAGACCTAATCAGGGCAAATTTAAAGCGACCAAACATAATAACGTTACACTGTGCAGTGCATAATGGAGCCAGGCGACACAGGCACTTTATGCCTGCATTTACCAACAAATGCATTCGATCGCTACTCGGGTCTCGGCAGAAATCCCAACAACATGCTGCACAGCTTAAACAGCGTCTCTCCTCAGTCGTGTCTTTAAAAACTACTGTGCAAAGCAGCATACGGATTATTAAAACTGAATAAACTCTGCCCAAAACAAAGCACACGAGAGCAGATATGCGAATTGCAGGGACCCAAAGTACAGACAATACACGGTAATAAATGATCGTACCTTTCATCCAATCCACTACTTGCTTGGGCGTCCACTTGCTAATAGGTTCCATAACGAGAGCCATCATCGGATCACTTTATCACTCACACGAAAATCAGAAAAAGGGGAGAAAAAAAAAGGTATCAGAGCATGGCTGGGCTAAGCGAGCTGTAGGATTTCACAGTGCAGTCCAAAGAGAAGATGATGCTTTGTCCCTCCAGGTTCCTCCTGCACTGATTCAGTAATGTATAAAATTACACTGCTTGATCAGCTCTGGCACCTCCCCCACTGCACACAGCCTGCAACACGCTGAGCACGGAGCCGGGAAATGGTGCAGTACGTATAGACTTACTTACAAACGCCGCTACCCACTGATCTACTTATTAGCCTGGCACAAATGTAAAATTATCTTACGCAGAGAGCAATTCAGGCTGGAGCTGTTCCAGACACCGAGTTTTAAGGAGCTTTATTCCAACAAGCTCCGGGATCTTCGTCAGGGAAAATATCACTACCGTAACTTGATAGCAGATTGTCTTGGCTTCATTGTGAATATGCTGACTGTCACTCAGTTTAAAGAGAAGATAGAAATACCGGAATATCACTTGGCATCTGGCAAAATGCTGAGAATCTCCATCTTTACAACGCAAAATGTTGCTGGAGTCTTAGAGTATATAATCATGTAATTCAGAATGTCAAACACAGTATAAAAAGTCTTACCCATGAAAAACTATTGGAAGAAAACTCTTTTTTCTGGCCACATTCAGAGCCAATACATTTCCTCCTATGAGCTTCTCATTTTAGAGTGAAATGATGACAGCATCCAAGAGTCAATTTTTACTACTACAGCACTTTAATACAGACAAGTATAGCAACTATTTTGATTCAAAGAACAGGGACCACTGGTCAACCTCTCCCTTTTGTCAGGGAGGGGAAAAAAAATGTTTTAAATATCCCTGATACTGAAGTTTACTACCCTTCCACCAGATGGGTGGAACATTTAAATGAGATGTGCCAAACAGCGCTTTTTGGACCCTTTTGTGACTCTCTGCACCTCGTGAAGCACACATTCTCCATCGTGTGCTTGGAGAGGTGCGTGCTTTCTGTTTGATCTGTTGTCTGGGATATGCAGCCCCCCTATTTTGCCATCGGGGGAGAAACTCAGATTCCAGAAAAAAAGACAGAACAAAGCAGTTCCACCTTTCTTTTCAGTAATCTTTCATCTGTGCCTTTCCTTCCCGCGCTACTCCAAGTTCCACCAGCACATTAGGGTAAGAAGATGATATTGTTACCACATCTGCCTCACCCCACTAGGGCTGTGTTAATTTACCCAGGCTGAGATCTGTCCTCTCTTTCTCATCTGGGGGAACATAAAATACAAATGGAGTAGTTATGCTATACTGTTTCAGGGTTCTTCTTTAAGTCTATACAGATGAAGACGCAGAGAGGCATGCTTTTTCCCCCCAAAAAATGTCTCCAAAGAGATGTACCATTCTCAGTTCAGTGATGCATGCTATCCTTTTTTATATTTCTTTTGCTTTGGGAAGTAGTGTGATTAGTATTCTATGATGTATTTTGAGTGCTCGGAGCACAGATCTCCTTTACAAAAGGATTCACATCAATTCTCCTCCAAGACGGCTCTTTCCAGCTGAACAGCATGTCAGCTTCCTCTATGAGCTTTGGGAGACTACTTTCAGTAGCTTTAGTTCTGTCTAAATAGCTGTTTACAATGGACATAATAATGACAAAGATTTCAAATTCGCAATACTTCTCTTTTTAGGCGATAGTGGACTAGAATTGAGATACACAGAATAAATATTTCTGTTAGCTATTGGAAACTGTACAAGCTGTTTGTTTTGGGGCTATGCTTTCTTAAAATGGTTTTCACAAAATGATCACCTCTCAAATTCTTTTAAGTTCAATACAAGCATGGAGGATAAGCTCTGTTGTGTATGAATTTAGTATTTGGACACAATTACATTAAACAATCTTCATTCATGATTGTTTGGACTATTTCCCTAATTACTGTAATTTGACAGAAGTTCTGTCAACGTCTTTTTGTCTCATGTTTCCTAACCGTGCTTGACTGGGCAGACTTTTTTTTTTGTATTTTGACATACTTTTGAAAGAGGATGGAGCCTAAATTCAAAGCCCATCAATGTCAGTGGGCATACTTCCATTAATTTTAATTGTCCTTGGATGACAAAAGAAGCCCCGAACTATTACTTTGGAATCAGTACTTCCATTTTGAGAATGCAAACTTTTAAAAACTTTTTCATGCCCTGTTACTGAGGCTCCTGACCACAAAGATGGTTTGCATTTTCATTTATTCATACTGTTATTCACCACCATGGTGCCAGTTCAGGCAGTAGCTCTAATTTGCCTGAAAGATCTTGATTATTAGATAATCTCCCGTGTTTTTCTTTATTAATACTAGTCACAGTTTTTCTGTATTTTGGGTTTCTACAACCCTCTGGACAACCATCTACTTTTTTGTACTACTTCTTGGAATGAAATATTTAAAGTTGTTAAAAACAGTAACTCTGTTTCTCTCCTTCCCGAGCCGATGATTTATTCAGCTCCATTATCCATCGCACAGATCGGTGCACATAGCCATAGTTTGTCACGAATCGTTCTAAACCCAGACCAATCCTCCTTTAACTTATCTCATGGACATGTTCATCGTAGCAGCCCATGGAAGATTGTACCTGGGTATTTCCTCTGCTTCTTGCTTTGTTATTTCAAGAAAGATTTATTTCTTACACCCTGTTATATAAGAATGTCAAAGAAACATGGGAAGCCTTGTCTGGATCAGAAAAGGAACCTGCGACCGACCACGGATCTCAGTAGTGGGTACAACCGAGCAATAGCTATGGCCAAATGGAGTCAAGATGTATTCAGACTATTTCAGTAACAGCAGTTCAGGTCAGTTCATAGCACTTTTTAACACAGGTTGTCCAGTACGCCAGCTGAGGTAATGACTCCGAAATGAGTAATCATGGAATGAACCACTCGTTGCACTGAGCTATCGTCCTTATTACTGACAGGGTTGTAAACACAGCTGTGCTAGAGTTAAATCACCTGGCTTACAGTGATCGTTGGCTATAGGTCACTGTAGTAAAACCAAGTTTGAAAAGTCACTAAACAAGGAACTTTTTTAAAAAATAAGCAAAACTGTAAACCCTAAAGCTATTCCATGTGTTTTTCTGTCCACTTATTGCAAGGCTTCTGCCTAGATCTATGCCCCAATCTACCTTGCATTGCTTCCTAATACCGACATAAAAGAAACAATGCATTCCCATGATTATGTTTTTCTTCCAGGCTGAATATAGCAAATCAACAGAAAAAAAGATCAAGGAACATCCTTCTCACTATTATTCTATCTAGGTCATGTAAATGAGAAATACTTTCTGACTGAAGTCTGCATAAGCATTGGAGCAAAGTAAGGCATTTGAAACAGAGGAAGGAAGCAGACCTTTCACTATATGATGCGGCCTTGTTGTCAAAGGCCTATAGAAAATAATCTGGTAATTTCCGGCCATAATCACTGCTATCATCTTTGACAGCAAAGGCCTAAGGCTGACTAGACTGGTTGAACGGTTTTGAGTCCCTCCTTCGCAGCAGTAATGCTGGTAGTTCTTCAGCTTTTGAGCAGTGCCTGGTATCTCTGGGATTGCTAATTAAACCATCACTCTCTGTACTTTCATGGTCACCGTGGGAGGCAGTTAAATGTTCTTGTGTATTTCACGGCCAGTGATAACTTTCCAATTAACGATGACGACGCTCAAACCTGGCAACATAGTTAGTATAACATTTAGGGAAAACATGTATTTCTTGCAGTTTTCATTTGGTAACAATTATCCTCATATTCTATGATGAAGAAATAACCATATGTTGTGAACTAAGTCTTTTACAAGCAGGTTAATTTAAGAAAATCTTGACATTGCATTTGATAGCCATTATGGAAAACGTAAGCATGCAGTTTCAGGTTAAATAAGTAATGAATCCCCTGAAAAAGTGGTATGTAATGTTTTAACTTAAGACATTTGTTATTTATATTATTAATGGAAATATAAGCAAAATCTCTACGGAAATTACTGTTGAACTCTTGGTTATCATTAAAGTTTTTTATCTTGCAATATTCACGTATTATACAGCTGCTTTTTGTGGAAAATAACTTTTTTAAAGAACATAATACAGCTGAATTACCAGTTCTCATCAGTTTTGTTCTAAGCTAGGTTCTGCCTGATGCTGCTTTCACGCAATCTCTTCTTTGCATTGTAACCCTTGAGACTCTTGTGTTTCAAAGTTGGAGGGCAAGAAAACTGCCTTTGGCGAATTTGTATGAGCAACAAACTTTGTGCTATGAGGAACAAAGCCCCCAGCTTACATTTGTGATAGGGATCAACAGACATTTCTATTTAATTATAAATCTTTGCCTTACTTGAGTTTACAAGCTGAACGGTTGGATTTTGACTGTCCTCACGTAAGTGCAGAAGAGCTGGAGGAGGTTTCCTGCACTTTGAGCAGCCCGTACAAGGGCTGTAAGGAAAGGGTAAGACCACTCCCAAGTCCCAACACTTGTCAACAAACGCCATACAACAGATCTGCTTTTGAACTGACTTCTAAAACAGGCTGCGCACGCTAAGCGAGCGTACGTTGCAGCTTCTCCAACGCACGCACCAGCTGGTGCCGGGCGGTGTTTTGGCCCTCTGGGGGCATTAGCCCTTATTGTCCTTCCCCCAAGTCCCTTGCCCCTGACACATCTGTAAGGGGCCGCCAGCGGGGGCCGTTTGCTGCCCAGAGCCCCGCGTGCTGCTGTTGCACATCTGGAGTGCCATCTACTGGCACCGCGCCCCGCGAGCCAGGACCCCGCACGCTCGCCTTGCCCTCCGTCAGGTCCCTTTCTTCATAGCAACCCCCGTAGTCTCTGCTATTCAGTCACAGGTATTGTGTTAATATTCCAGCTTTTACATGCAGCTTCATTAGAAATTTATATTTTTCATGCTCCGCTAGGTGATATAACTGTTTTATTAAACTGCGTTAGTGATGCTATATGATACCTTACATTAATCTGGTATTAAAACACCCTTAACAAATGGTTTAGAAATCAGGGCTAACATTGCAAAAACGCAAAAATAGTCAGTTTTTCAGGACTACAGAGAAATTATTTCATAATTACTTGCTAGAAAATATTTCTTGACATCGCTGTGATGTTTTTGTGCAGTGCTTTTTTCTTCATGTATTTTAGTGTTCACAAAAGCTCCTGTTCTGACATCTCTCGAGATTGAAGTCTCTGTTTAGCCACAAAACATGTATAGTATGGACAAAGGCAGTACAAATTTTATGCTATCTTGCCATCACTTTTATCATAACATCATCTATTTTTTTCAGAAATTGCCCTTTAGGTACATTACAATTCCTTGACATCAATAGTGGTTTATATAAGATGGATTCTCTAGATGACATATCTCTAGGAAAAAAATATCACTTTCTGCAGCCATGTTCAGAGTTTTGAACGTGCATTAAGTGTGTTAATGTCAAAGGTATCTAAAACTATACCAAAAAAATAACATAAAGAATATAATTCTTCTCTAATATAAATCCATTTACTTCAGTGAAGACACTGTGCAGTTACAACAGGGATAAATTTTTCCCATAGACGATGAGCTAAGTGTTGCTTTGACGAGGACTGCAAGTGTTTTTCTGAGCAGAGAATACTGAAATGTTTTCATATTAATGGAAACGGGATCGTCTGGTTTTAGTCTGCTTGCTAATATCACCAACATGTTTACAGTCTTCCAAACAGCTCCAAATAAGAGGGCACGCTCAAACCTGTGAATCGCTGTGACAATGTTCAAAGCACAGGTACAAGAAGAGCGCACCTCGACGAAGTGCCTGTCAAATACGCTTCACCCCAGCCAAGGAAAAGGATGCTTTGTTACAGAGATACCCCCAGAACTAGTCACAGCCTCCTCCCTGCAGAAGAGTAAACTTCGTGAGGATACAGATATTTGGGTAAGGCTTAACTTTTAGCTGCCAGAAAACAGAGAGGATTGGTAATACAGGTGCCTGATCTGCATAATTTATCTCTCTAGTTTGCCATCATCAGTTTGGTAAGCAGGGAAGAACTGCAGAAAGACCCTTTGTTATCATTTTTCTTCACAGAACTCCTCTGGGAATAACTAGAAAGTTCTGCTAAATTCAGAATTGACTGGATAGTGTAACTAAATTAAGAAGAAATAGGAAAATATCTTGCAGCAAGTCTCACATTCAACTTTTTACCTTCAGAGGGGATCCTGTTGCATCGGGCAGACAATTCTATGCTCTGAATGGATTCATTCCCTTTGTTAAGTTTTCCAAAACATCGGGCTGATAGTACCAACAGTCACAGGGTCAACAGGAGAATTTCTGAAGGCGAACCTGGACAGTCTCTTTCCAAAATATGTCCCAGCTTAGCAGAAATCGTCAGTGTGATGCCAGAATTACGATACGTGGATCTATGGCCTGTATTATGCAGGTATTATGTAGATCAGACTACATGTTCATAACTCTTCTTTTTGGTCCTAAAATCTTTGTATTTATGAATTTTAAAATCTGAGTGGCTGTTAAGTCTAGCTTCTTTTCTTTTCAGAAAAAAATAGCATATTTATTACTAGACTATGTTTCATTTCTTGTCAATACATCCATATTCATTTGTATACAATATGATTTATATTTGCCTTTGCCCTTCTTCTGGTAAATAAATGTAAAATATTTATTTGATAAAAACAGAAAAAGTGTTCAATATACTTCCTCTGCAAGAATCGTATAACCGCTTACAAGCAATAAACCATCTGCTTCTCACTACATTGGGTAAACCGTATTACTTTGGAAAAAAACAGTAATAATGGGAAACTTGACAACAGCAATAAAACTTCCAAACTATTGATACCAGATTCCCTTGTTATTCATTATTTGCTGGCTAGAAAGTAGGCTTTGAAACAAAAATGCCCGCTGATTTTCCTAATGTGTTCAGGGAACTTGGTCTGTATATTCTGGGTAACATTTACTGTTTGAAGAAAACAGTCCAGCAACATTGCAAATGGGACTTGTTTTGCCCTTGAGGGACACTCACTTGGTGGTAGAGGAGAGACAAACTCAAGTTCAAGCGTACAGGAGAGCACTGGGGTGCAATCTAGGCAATGATGTGGAGAAGTATTCCACTGAGAAAAGACATTTAATTCTTTTGCACTTTACCATCATCTTCTCCTCCAACATCCCATGGTAAAATTTGCCTCATAGAAATATTTGAACATGGGCTTAAATATTAAAAGAGTCATTTTGCCTTGCAGAGATATCTGATGGGGTCACTCAGGATGTGCTGGCAAGGAGAATGTCAGATTCACAAAATTATAACAATTATTATGCCATCTTCATTGTTCTGTGTGATTTTTGGTCCAAGCTTGCCTTCTGTGTTGCCAAGTGACTGGCGACAGGCAAAGCTTTTCTTGAAGGCATTCTCAAGATGGCTTTTTCTTTATCTTAGCATATCTGCAAAGCCCTGCTATTATTAGGTCTTTCTAATGCCTTGGTTTAAAACCTAAGAGATTATGCTCCTACTTTATACTCCAATAGCCTCTTCATTCACGATGTTTAGTTAGACTAAATATTTGCTTGGAGGACTGGCTGTGCAGTGACTACAGAGATATTCCCAGCGCGTGACTAGAGCCAAATTTTTTGTTGCCTTAATATTGTGTACAGAAAAAGAGATATAATAATCTGAAAGCTAGAAAAAGAAAATTCATGTCAGCCACTAATACCTGCCAGACTAACCTAACATCAAAACATTTGCTGCAGCCTTCACCATGTTTACTTCAGAGGATTTAATACGTGAAGTTTCCTATACTGCCCTTGATAAGCCTGTTGAATGACTGGTAGATGAAACATGGGGTTTAAACGCAGAGCTGGAAGTTTTTGATCCTCTCTGTAGTAATACACTGACACAAGTAAAACACTAATGCAAAGGAAGGATGCAGAATAAAAAGATCTCTTCCCTTCAGCCTGTCTCCCCAAATTAATTTGCTTTGATGTTTAAAGAGGCCAAGATGATGGTGGTGTGTCCTGTCGTGTTTTCCACTACAATCCAGCAGCGTGCTCTTTGCCCTTAAGCAGGAGCCTTTGCTCTAGCAACCAGCTTTCCTCCTGTAACTCATTTATTTGTCAGGACTTTTCCTTTGCTCTTTCCATTCCACACAGCTCTGCTCTCTCTTACATGCAACGGTAGCTTTATTTTTAAAGAGCTTGGGAAGCAAACAATATCATGTTTTCCTTTTCTCTTAAAAATGCACTTGGACAACCTGAAACCATTTTAGATGGTGACAATACATGCTCTGGTCAAGCAGAGGTAGGTATAAACTAATTACCAAGAACTGGAAAGCTCTGTAGCTGTGTTTCAGAGTCAGCTTTCATTTCCCTCTCACTCTCCTGCAGTCACAAATTGCATGAGCTGAGCTCCAAAATAAAGACCTGTCGTCCAGAAGCCTTGTTTACAGCAAAAGCTGTCAGAAACCCCGTGCCATCTCCCCCTCGCCTTCCTCCTCCTGACCCACGGCGCTTCCTTCCTTCTGCCGGCTGTCTCGACAGCTCCGCAGCCGGACATAGTCCTTTTGCTCCCTCTGAGAGAAGGACAGCCTCGACAGTATGTTCTTCAGCCAACAGAGACCATCCATGGCTCTGCCGTTAGAATCTGGGAATAGACTTTTCATCTTTCCTTGTTTCAGCGGTCTTCAAAAGTTACAACAATTCTTTAAATACTCTAATTTTTGATGATAGCCAAACTACAGAGCGTTTCCTTAGGACCCGTGTCCTCCAAGTCCTTGTAACAGTTATTTGCTTTTCAGCTCTCCATGAGGAGTCAATCTTCTCTTTCACAGACTCTTCAGAGTGAGACAAAACTGCATTTTTAGCTCCTCTCTTAAAGGAGCTTGTGCTTTGCACGTAAAAATTATTACAAATGCTCCTTAATGGCTGCAAGTATCAAAATACCCAATCCTAAAACAGGAGCCGAGACTCTTTTAACACAGATATCCCTGAGACTGAGCTCTGTCCTTGGCGTCCTGCTGCATGTCCATCAGCACTTCCCCATGTCACTGAGTTTTACTATTTTTGCTCCTCAAGCTTCTGTTAGTTTCCCGGTTGAATTCAGTCCACCAGCTGCAGGACAAAGGTTTTCTCTGAAGGAAAACATCTCCTGCAGTTCAAGTTGTTGTGTTTTTATTTTTAAGTTCAGTGCAGTAGCAGCAGCAGCAATTTTTTGGCTGTAACACCTCTCGGCAGGTGGTTAGCACTGCGAGCCAGTGCTGTGAAAAGGTGAGACAGACAAGAAACCTGTTAAGAACTTGACCCTTATTTCACGGTCCCTGTAGTCAAGGCCCTGTGCCTTCTGTCTGGAAGAGCTCAACGATTTTAGTGACTATTTCACTCTGTTTTCGGACTGGGTTCAGCTTCCAGTCCTCATGCCTTCTTGGGTCTGCTTTTTATTATTAGGGTGATTAAAATAAAACACCATAAATGTAGCTGGAAAGCTACTCCCTAGGTTTGGCGGAGACCAGGGCTCCCGCTGCTTGACTCAGCTCGTATTCAACCTCCTCGCCCACGCCGAACTCGGTGCAAATTTCCTCTTTTATTTGGGACGGGTGGTGCGAGGCTGGAGACGGTGCCGCAGCGCGCCAGCAGCCGCAGCAGCAGAGAGGAGTAAGAGGTGCTGGCTGAAGGCATCGTCGCCCACACCTGCAGCACCAAGCTCACGTTTAAATAAAAATCTACGCTGTATATTCCAACATCATCTCACTCTTCGTCATCGTTCTTCCAAGGCTAATCTTGGAATAATAACTTTTCATCATATAAGCTACCCTTATAACATTTTCTTAGCTCTTTGGTGAAAGGGAGTAACCATGCATCTGTCTTAAATTAATCTGAAAGCGTTAGAAAAAATATTTATTTCATTCATCGATCTATTCATATCTAAAACTATGAATGCTAATTCCATCTATTATTTATAAATTCATTTTCCATTCTCAACTACAACACGCAGCATTGCTTATGTTTAATGCTGCCTGCATATTTTACTGATGAACTGCCGCATTGTCTGCATTTATGCATCATATCTTTTTAATAAATATCTACATTTCTATGTATCTTTCTAAGAAAGTTCTTACGCCTTTTGTATAGCTCACCAATTTTGTTGTATCGCTGCTTTCTCACACTCCATCATCATGAAACTTAGCAGAATATTTTTCATGTTAATTGAATGTTCTGCCTGTATATACAGATATTTATAATCTCCTAGGGGAAAAGCTGTTTTAGTGGTTTTTCACAGCACAATTCATTTTCATATTTCTACTTACTCACAGAAAATGCTAGGATTAAAAATAGTTTAGGCTGAAAGCTTCATTGAAAGCTTTTTTCCCTAAGATTCTAAATTACGTGATTTTACAGTTAAACAAAAATATGTATCATTTTGAGCCATGAAAAAGTGGCAGGAAAAAGATTAATTTTTAAATAGTTCATTGCAAATAGCCATGTAAACTGGCTGCTAATACATCTTTGATGAGCCCTTCTGGCGGGACATTGTCCTGTTTATAATTCTAACATACATACTAGGATGTAAAAGTTAATTCTTTTGCTACTAAAATACCACTGGCATCAAAACGTTTCAGGAATTGTGACTCACATTTTTGCTATCTTTCCAGTTTTGATCTTAAGAAAAAGGGATCCTTTGGTGATTTTATAACTTACTGGGTTCCCATTTGCTATACTTTTGTCTCCACAGGCTCAGAGTTTCTTTGCAAATCTTGCTTCATTCAAGTGCTTTATTTAAGTTAACTGGAGGATATTTCACCTGGGCTTCTTTTACATTCATTCAAATACTTAAATAAATTTTGTGGAAAGAGCTATCAGGGACAGTTTTTAGAAATCTAACATTAATCCTTTGTTTCAACTCCAAGTCTCCAAATAAAACACAAATAAAATGTCCAAAAAGAACTCTTCAGGTTAAAAATTTAATTTCAAATCAGTATACGTGCAAAATTTAGGTATTCTTCTGGAGACGCTCCTTGGCAATGCTTCAGTCCACGGTCTCAATAGCTGAAGTCACCCTGTCACAAAAAGAAAAAAAGACTTTGAGAGCTAGAAGTTGGAGTTGCCTAACAAAAAGGAAAACTTTATATGGCAATTAATTTTGTCAGTGCGATTATTTCTGTAATTGCACTGGATATTACCTATGTATTTTATCTAAGTCTCTTCAAGTATTTTAAAATGAGAATTTGGGAGCTGGAAGTGTGGGCTTGTATCTAAATTTTTTAAACCTCTTTGTGTGAGCGATGGATACAAGTGTAAGCAGCTACTGGGGACATTTTCAACACTGACAACGAGGCAAAGATATTGGAATATTTTGGCTTTGGACACTTACCCAGCTGGCGCGGTGCTGTAGGATGCACTGTCTGCCTTGAAGAATCTGAAAAGGCCACTGACTGGCCACCCAGCTGGTGCCTGGTTTGCCAGGCACACTATCTGACTTTAACCTAGTGTTTTGCCAGGATTCGTCATAGAAAAGATTTCAAAAATAGCGTACTGTGTCCTGGTGAAACGACATTTTCTAAAAATATCAAACCAGACTTATTTTCCAAAGACTTGCTCGTCTCCACTCTTACTAGGCCAACACAAGCAAGCTACATTCTCCTGTTACTTAAATGAGGAAGCCACTGCTTCAACGCCTTCATTTAAGAAGAAGTTGAAACTTTTCAACACATTTATTTCAAATGAATACACTTTTTAAGTACAAAATGAGATTGTAAGTACTTGTGTGCACAAGTAGTGTGGCTTACAAGAGCTGTCTTGTGATCTCTTTCCTAAACTGAAGGGGTCTTTTGGCGACCAGCAATGATCCAATCATCTTGTTGACTGAGAGAAGAATTCCGCTTTTTTATACCAAATCCAGATTTGTATTGTTGATTAGATTTAGGATGGGGCACTGCCAGCATAGGCTGTGACCCTGTTTGTTGAGATAGCATTTTCAAATTCTTTAACTGATCACAAATGTATGTCTCCAACAGTAAAATGTTCCCCAGGCAGATAAATTTTTTATGCTGAAAATAAGCATTCCCCTTTGTACAACTGCAGCTGTATCCGGCTAATAGCTCTAAAGTATTACTTGATTAAACTTCATGTTCCATGCACCACTTTGCCAGCGTAGCAGCTATAAAGTGATGCAAACTCAGGGCAAGCTCTCGTGGCGTCCCGCCTGCTTACCCACTGTCTGACTGAGGAAGCCTGAGCGGTCACCACTTCAGTGACCGAGAGAAAAGCGTTTTAACCAGAGCACAAGGCTGAACATTTAACGGGCCATCTCTGCAGCGTACAGATGTGACAGGGAGAGGATCGACAGTAGGAAACGATACAGAATTAAATTTCCATTTTCTAGAACTCAGGTCTTCACCTTTCATCGGCCTCTGGTGCCAGCCTTGCGTTTAAAAAACAATAACTACCATCTGAGGATCCCTTCCTGATCAATTGTGTCCCTTCTCCTACAGTCATTTCAGCTGGATCTTGTTTCCTAGTTGGATTAGGAAAACAATATAATTCTGTATTAACAATTATTGTAGTAAAGTTACGTTTATGTCCATGAGGAATTTTGTCACCTGGAGTGAAAAATCATTCGGGGCTCCTAACTTCCCCTCTTGTTCCTACAGGGATAAAAATGATGGGCTGTGTCAGTCAGAAGGTATTCACGTATGAATACCACTTAAGCAAAGCGTAAGGACCTGGTTTGACTTGGCAAGTGCCCATGCTAATTAGCTTAAATTTGCAAGAATTTGACTCGATAGGAACAACTTGACATTTGGTTTGAAAGGTCTAAACGTTTCTGTAGAGTTCAGATAACAACATTGCTGGTAAGGTATTCCGTTTTTTCCTTTCCCAGATGACGCCGCAAATACAAGAAGTTCATTTGCAAATGTTTACCTAAAATAAAACGACTCGACACGAAGGCCTGTCGGTGCAGCTGCCGCAGATCCCGATGAAGTCGAGTCCCTGCCAATAGAGCCTGCCACAGAAGTTGGGCTATTTGCTTTTCTCCAATCCTCGCGGGCTTCCGATGCTTTCAGATCTTTTCTAATCCTTGCTGAAGGGCACAGCTAATTAACCTGGGAGCGGTGCTGCGCTCCTGCCTTTGCAAGCTACAATGACATACCTGCACGATATCGAACCGTGTCTGGAGATATATCAAGTAGCTCAGGGAAAAATACGTTTGCGGCATGGCACAAAGCCACCTTTCTCCGCTTTTTAAGACATACGAAGGGTATCTCTCCTACCGCAAAGCATCAGAGACGTGCCATTTGCTGGGCTGTACCTACAACATCTGACTGATGACAATTACTAGTTTAGTTATTTCCATGCTTTACACTTCCAAAGCACATTAGTTCTTCGAGACTTTCGTCGCTCTGTTTCACTGTTCTGTTTTCCCTTAGCACACAAAGTGGTATTTGGCATCTCCTTTGCAGTCCGGTGTTCACGTCGCTGTTAAAAAACTGCTTCGAAGTACAGCTTCCTCTAAAATTGCCGAAGTATGACACTGCGTTGACCACCGCTTCACCCTCCATTTTTTTAATTCCCAGAGTTAGAAATTGATTAGTTAATGTGTTAACTTTAACTAAAAGCAGCACACTACACCCTCTCGTTAGCTGTGAATCCACGACACGCCGCAGTGATTTGGGTCTGCTCAGCAAACCCAGCAGCTGCGTGGCGTGACAGGCGGCTGCTGCTTTTCTTTGGGGACCTTTTTGAAATACGCTGCTAGCAGCAACCTTTTTTCCATATTATATCCAAAAGCTGGGTTTACTCTTAATATGGTGCGTCAGGGCACCGTGGAGGCGGCTGCTCCCTGGGGCCAGGAGTGATGGGTGCTCCCCATGGGGCAGGGTCTCACAGCCAGGACCGGGGTGCCCCGGCGGGGGGGCTGGCAGGGGGTCCTGGGCGACGGAGGTGGGAGAAGACAGACGTCAGAAAGACAAGATGACAGTATGTAAGTCCACCCGCTCTTTCCAGATGCCACTGCACCTTTTCTGATTCAAATTGTTAATTTAAATAATTTTTGAGCAATTCCAGGTGAGCTAAGACTCTCATAAATCAGCGCTTTCCACATATGTGCTCAAATAACCCAAGTTGGTGGGTGCTTAATTACAAATACACATTTGTGTGAGTTTTCTATTGGTATTTTCAGAGGAAACCAAGCGACAAGCTGACGAACCAGCAGGAGATTGTAAGTGTTGGTGGTGCAGACCTTACTCTGACTCAAAATTGTTGCATCTGAACATATGCTGGAAGGGCAACATACTCCAAACTACAGGTCTCAGTTGCATTTAAAAGAGTGGCCCGACCACACATGTCCCTGTGTAAGCCACTAGAGAGGAAGCGGTTTACACATCGTTCTCCACATATTACCATCTGTATGTGCTAGTGTGTTTTTTTGCAGTTTCGCATTTATTTAGGAAAAGTCCATTTTCAGAACAAAATATACGGTAAATGAGGTTCTCTTCAATTTACCTTTAAAACCAGAGTTGCGCTGGTTTTGTTCACTGCAGAATAAAAGAGCACAACTCACACCATTGCCAACACTGACACATCCATTAATGTAATGCTGCTTGCTTTTACTTACAGTCACTCCAAGTAACATAAAATTTTCTCCTAAAATATATCTGATAATATAAAAGACATGTTATAGAGATTATTGAAACATGAAGCCTTAAATAGGGACTTAATTTCAAAGTTTGACAGTGCTTTTCTGATCTTTAATTCTATATGGAAAAAAATAAGGTGGAATGAGAACGAGTGATGAAAAATTGTGTTGGATGAAGAAATAGGATTCCAAAGACAGAAGACTTTGGGGACAAAATGAATCAAAATGTTCATGTGAGTGTAAAATACGGTATTATTTTATAATGAAATATATGAAATGTACGAAATACATAATGAAATACAGACTTTTCTCTGGAAAATACAGAGATGAAAAATTAGTTATTGATACTGATGAACACTGATGATTAACATTAATTAAGGTTTCGTAGCTGGAAATTCCCTGGCCAGCAATACATTGATACTGTCTGGAAACTCAAATTCCCACAGCTCATCTTCGGTGCATTAAGACATGATAAACACAGCATTTCTATCGTCTAAAATACCGATTGCTTGAATTACAAATGAGCGGATCACTCCATACGTGAGTTACTCCTGTTCTTTCACGCAAAACATCTCTTGTCAGCCATCGTCGGGGGCAGGATATTAGGCCTAAAAGGCTTCTGATATGATCCAACACGTTTGTCCTGTGTTCCTCTTTCTTATCTTGCTTTAGAAAGGAGACGACTCGATGGCTGCGCCCAACGCTGCTTTCAAGTGCATCACCGCAGCAGCGTTGCCTTCTGATAACAAGCACGGTGACAGCGGCTAGCCCGGTATCTAAAAAAGATTTGGCATCCTGTCTTAACTCAAGGGAGATTAAAGGGCATTTTCTAGATACGGCTGTTCAGGAAGAAGCATCTATCAGGAACCCAGCAGTACAAACTACATTGCCAGTAGATAGATGCAATGATTGGGAAAAGTATATAACCTTCCCCTCCTCTTAAAAAATCTTCCCTTTAACGTTACATCGTTCCATTTTATCTGGATTGAGATTAAACAAGGTTATACGTATGGAGGAAGTAAAGCAGGTCGGAAACAATAACGTAGTCCTACCACAAAGAGGACTTCCTTTAAAGAAATTCTTTAAACAAGTAGTGATTAATACAAAAGTGCCTGCAAAGCTTTGAAATTACTGTCTTCTTTCATGAAACAAGTAATTTGCATTTAAACAAATTCCTCTGTATGTAGATAAAATAAAATGACAGGGTTAGTACAGAGGGAAAATGATTTGGCATCAAACCATCAATATTTCACTTTTATTGTTATCCCAAAGACAGAGATGGAAGATTACTTTGTAAACATATTTCTTAATAGGATACTTTTCTAATGAGTGATAGCAGTTTGTGACAAGATTTAATCTTTCAGTCTTTTTGCAAAATATATGTGATGCTATGAGATTGAACAAAGTGGGATATTTTATCTACAAAAGACGACGGCTCTCGCCCAAGGAGGACACTTAGCAGATACAGCTGGTCTCACAAAACCTCAGGAATCATGCCGTGCTTTTAGAAATATTCACAAGAAAATATTTTTTGTGAAATAGCTAAGGGTGAAAACGTGTTTTACTATAGATCAGGAAAAAAACACCCAAACCACAAACACTTGCTAGTCTCGCATTTAAAAAAAAAAAAAAAAAGTAAACCGAGGAACTGACAGTTCAGGAATGCGGCTGATTTTCCACTTCCAAAAACGTCAAGAGGCATATCAGTGTGACATAGTCTCAGCCTTCTGAGGATGGCAGATGGTGGAGTTAATTGTAACACCGAATGAAAGGTGAGGAAGAATTTAAACACTTTGATTTTGCAGCCTAAAAATTTTAAGACAGGAGCACTCTTTCATAGTGTGGAAGACGGGCTTTGTGGGACAGTTGTGCTGCAACTGCATTATGAGCTACAGGATTATGCAGCCAAGACTGCAATTCTTTGCCGCCTCTTGAACTCCCACCTGCAAACCGACAGACGGATCAGTCGAGCGTGGATGGAAACTGTCTCAGGGATTTCCTCAGCTTCTTCCGCAGTGCCAGAACTGGCATTTTCAGCGGATCTTGTACTTTTGGAAACACATGAAGGTTATGTGAAGGCTCTGCGTTTAGCAAGAGGTCCAAAGGGCTCATGGTGGGCTTGATACTGTTTTAGTAGTTCCATGCTTCCCTTTCGGGAAGTGCTTATGGTAAACAGGTCTACCACTTGCTCTTCAAAGAATTTCCTCTGAATCCTTCAGATTTTCACCCGTTTTCTTCAACATGAATGTGGAGCTATCGAGGAACATCAGATGCTTTGTACTGCTATTTTATTTGTATGCTTGATCGCACAGCTTTTGTCTTCACCTTTGTTTTTATGATGCTGTGTCTTTTAGAAATAAATCTACGCTATATTCTATTGTTTCATTTCTTTCCCTTACTTCGGCTTGCGGTGACTGGGGAGAAAGGTTAGCTTGACTAAATCAAACAAGATAACAGAACCAGGGAGAAGTACTTGAAGAAACTGGTGGATGACAGCTATTTCCTTTATTCCCAAGGACTCAGGACAACCATTGTGCTTATCCTATTTTTAGAGGGAAAAACCCACACTTTTCAGGCCCTTTCAAGCCAGTCAGAGGTACACAAAAAAGGTGATAGCGGGGACAGGCATGAGCTTTAGTGGACATAGCACAAAAGTGTGGACCCACAGCTAGAAAAGAAGGAGCAGAGGAATGTGTGCTTGTGGGAGACGTGAGCAAATGGGAAAACCTTCTTAACCTCTGGAGAAATACAAGCCAAATAAAAGGAAAGCGCTGCCTAACCTAATAAATGCTTTGAAGATTCCAACTCAACATTTTCTCAGTTGCTTTTCCAAAAGATCATGGGAAATAAGAATTGCTTGTGCATCACCTTTAGGTGAATCATCTCACCACGTGAATTGGGGCTTGTAGTGGGGTGTTACATTACCGAAAGAGGGGCTGCATGGATTTGCCAGGCCATTTGGACTGGTATTTGCGATCACAAATGAACGTCTGCATGAGCGAGATGAGAGCCGTACCCATCTCATTTTGTTCCATTCACCTCTAGATTGGACTTACGATACTTCAAGTAGCAGAAGAAAAATTGCGAGAATGATAACGTAGGAAAACGGGAATGGAGCAAGTTTCTGTAGTGTTCTGAAAAGCAATCAAACTCCCAAGAGTTCACCCAAACTGAAAACATAAAACCGCATCCTGGCCCGTATAGCCAAGAAATGGAGGCATCCAAAGGAAACCAAGTGGCTTCCAAAAGACTGACTGGTTGTGAGGCATAAGTTTTTATTACTTTAGAAAAGAAATACCCCTCCTGTCAGGAAGTCGGTAATAATGAAGTCTGAAACGGTAGACTGGTGGATTCTGTACAACAGGCATCACATCCCAGAAGAATATGGGATAAATTTGCAATGGCTTCCAGCAACAGGCCAATTGCATAGGCAGGGAAAAAAAAGGGATGGGTTCCCGCCCCGGTTCTTTGCTTCCTCCTGTCCTTACTGGCTTTCTTTTCATTTTTATTTTTAAAATATTTTAACTTTTTCTTTGTACTATAAAACTCTCTATGCTAGGAATATTAATGGGTGGAAAATAAATGTTCAATAATAATGTCTCTCTTTTGTTTTTCTTTTTTGGTGTATAGCATTTTTGTATGTTCCTCAAGTTCATAATTTTCAGGGCTCACTATGAAAAATTATGAAAGGTAATAAAAATAAAAGGAAACAGCATTCCTGAGTTTCATAAAAATATCCCAAGAAATAAAACAAGTGGAACAAATCCCTAAAATATATACACAGCCAGACTCTTTTGCGTTTTTTTTCGACCAGCACCAGCTGTTTTTTGCGTATTTGCAGATTCAGTTTATGGGAGCTTTGTTTAGGCACTGCGTGAGGATTAACAACTAATTTTAATTTATGTGGCAAAACCAAGTTCAAAGATGGAAAATTTGTAAGTCTTGTAAGACCACTAACTCTGGTTGTGTTCTTAGAAGCAGAAAACGTGCCACATGGAATTTTCCATATTAACATTTTTACTAAGTTTTACACACTGTAATCCTTTCTCCATCACCATTTCACAAGAAACCTCACGATTTAGCAGATTTTTAATTACACCCTTGCGCCTCCCAAACTTTAGTGTGTCTTTACGACCTTTCTGTAAAACAGAAAAATATCACTGTTGTCTTTTCAAGGGTTCATCAAGCAGGAAGCCCATGGAAGAGCAGGCAACCAAACCAAAGGGCTTGCTTTTCCGAGCAACTCATACCCGTGCAAAGCCAACGGCATCGGTAGGAAAAGAACGGCATACACATTTTGATGGAAAGATGTAAACGAATAACAGGCAACTTGGATTTCGCAAGAATAAATCATGTCAAACCGATCTAACTTTCCTCCATGACAGAATAATGAGCCTTGGGGGGACACGAAGCAGTAAGTGTTATGTATCTTGACTTTAGCAAGGCTCCTGGCATGGTCAGACGCGGCGTTCTTGTAGCGAAGCTGGGCAGAGAAAGCCTCAGAGCTGGCTGAGGAACTCCGCTCAGAAAACTGTTGTTATGGTTTTCCAACCAAATGAAAGGAGCGATGGGGGTTTTGCTGTGGTCAGTCTTGAGCCTGAAGTTCAATAAATCTCTTCCAAGGGTTTAACTTATCGAAGGTTTAGGATGAACGTTAGCAAAATAACGGGAGAACAGTCAAGCACTAGATTAACTGCAGGCTTTTCAATATTGGATTCTCCCATACATTTTCCCAAGCACAAGTTCAACGCTGTTCTTTTTGGGGACAAAGGGACGGATTCCATGACAAGATGAAGTCCCTTTTTGGCTGATGCTTTATAACTACATGATTTAACGCCTTACAGCAATGTAATAGGCAAATTGCTTGTTTGAGATCAGGAAGCATCACACCAAATTGCAATACCAATTGCTGGTGAAACGTTCTTGTGCTCCTTTCCACCCTGCTTTCACCCCTCCCTGAGAGGCTGCTGACTCTATCAGGTCACCCTCAGGTCTGGCTTAGAAGTTATGTCCTTTAAGGCGTCACCAGAATAATGGTGTAGTGAATTGAGTAAAGCTGTCCTAACAAAAGCTGCTGTTAAGTGGGTTGGTTGTGCCTCATTGGCCTTCTTAGGGTTTTCTAGGCTCCACAGCAAGCCAAGGAAAGGAAGTAGCAGCTGTTTTTCTAAACTGTACGGCCAAAATTGTCCAGGTTGATCGCCTGGCGGTCACACACCAGCTCCTCTCTCTGGGATGCTTCTGGGGCATCGTTACAGACACTTCTCTTACCTGCACCATCTGCTAAAAATCTGAAAACAGTATGAACTGCTGGAAAAGGGAGAAGATCTCAGGATGGGGGAAGAGAACCGTGTGGTTTTACAGCTGGGTTCCTGGCTGTGGAACACAAAAACGGGGTGCTTGACCTATTCCATCTCCCATGAGGGAACGGCGGGGGGGGGGGCCCCCCCGCCCGCCCCCGCCCCCCGCGGCTGCCATTAAAGCAGGGAATACCTACGCACAGCGCTTAGAAACCGGCGCGCGTCTTTCTGAGAAAGGCTTTCTCTGCCACGTAGAAGCAGTAACCCATACTGAGCTAAGTAACTAATAGTAAGCTGAGCTAATTAGTTTAATGAGCTAATACAAAGTAGCAACATCAGAGAGCCTTGCTTTGATGCTAATTCCCTCATGTAAGGAGTCCTTTTATGTCCCGGGCTACTGTTGAAACCACTGGACCAATTTGCCAGCCCCTGTTAATTTAAATCTGTTGTTAATGAATGAGAAAGCATGTGGATCCGGCCGCAGTAGAAGCATATTTGTTTTATTTCATCCTGCCATAGTTTTTCCCTGAAGGTTTGTCTCACTGAGAGGCAATACCAGGGAAGGAAGTAAATAGTATGAAGTTCTTTCTGGAGCCTGTCACTCCGCTCCTGGCAACGGCAGCAGCTTTTTTAACCTGTAAGTTCAGTTTACTCTTCTATATTGTAAAGTACGTATTGAGTGCGCCGCTTCTACCCTGCTCCTGCCACTAGCCTCAGAATATTTTTTTCACATGTCCTTTACCTCTTTCTTCTTTTCATACTCTGCTTGCTGTATATAGACTTTTGTGCTTCAGCTCCTAGTCTTACCTTTTATCCTGAGACAAATTTCTCTTACTGTGATCTAAAAGTCTTTTATGTGGTCACAAGTCTGCATACTAGTTTCTTTGGTAACTTAAATACACCGCTGATGTCTCCTTCAGGAATGATGCTATGACTTTTTGATATAAAGTATAGAAAAAGCACCTGTGAGCCCACTGTTAGTCAGGTAAGAGTCCTTGAAATATTACTTTCTATTATTCAACATTTTAAAAGGGTTTAATAAGCACTATTTTATCACACACCACTGTATCTTTTTCAAAGGATTTTAGAGAGATTGCCTCACCATTTTGTTTCCCGAGCCCCAGATAATGTGAGAAGAAAACATACCAAATTTCTCTGGAGTCCTTCCATAGTGAATTCCAAAACAGTATTTTCCATAAAAGTGGTGTAAGGTTTTTATAGTTGCTCTATTTAATTTTTACAAGGTGAATGTTGATGGCACACAAAGAAAGGGAATGTGTCTACGGGAAGAAGCAGCATAATGTAAGATTTAGGGTTGAAAATATTATATTATTATATTATGTTATTAAATTCAGGGTGTTTACTACTGCATCTAATCCAATACAATTGAGGGCTGCTACCCAAAGGGACAGTCCCCCCCTTCCTCATCCTCAGTTCCTTCCTCACACTGGTTTTCTGTGGTGGATGGAGCTGCTTAGTGAGTGCGATACAAAGGAAATATCGTATCAATATATCTGATATATTACCCTAATTTATTGGGAGTATGCAAAGCTCCCAACATCAGCTACACCAGGAGAGACGTGCGTTACCAGAGGAAAGCTGGTTTGGTCTCTCTTCTGCTTTATAAAGCAGGAAAGCTTTACTGAAACAAATCAATGTAAGATCTTTAGCTCAGATTAAGCTTTATTAATTGATTGATTTGACTTTCCAGAGTGGTGAAGGAAATGTAATTACAATGTGGACAGAACATGAACTACTATTCAACTATTAAAGGATGCTCTAGAAGGGTGTATTTTATTTGTGGATGAGCGAACATTCAGCACATCTTGCTGCTGCACGGAAAACCACGGACAAAACTTAAGGTGGCCAGAAACAGAGTTAAATATGTCAGAAGTCAGTGTTCAAATTTCCAAACAATGTAACTTACTGTAACTTTAAAATAAAGATACACAATGCCCGCTTTTCTCCTCCCTGCCTACAAATAACCAGCAGCAATTCTTCCATTTCAGTCCTGCAGAAATGTTTACCAAGAGTTCTGATTAAAACAGTTGCACAAAATTAATCGCCTGGTTTAATATTTTAACATTGTGACTTACTAAACTACTTGGGACAGGGACATGGCGTATCTAGAGGCTCTGTAATTCACACAACAGGGCCCCAAAGCCGACTCAGACTTCTTGGTGCTCCTACAGCCGAGCCAGTAATGACTTTACGTGATTTCTGTCGCATACTCCGTCCGTACGGAGGAGTGGTACTGGACTTCCCACGTGTGACTTGGTTTCCTTTCGGATGGGAAACCGAGCCCGGAGGAGGGCTGCCATCGATGCTCCCGCAGCGACAGCGTTGTGCGCGTGCCCGCTTTGTGTTGTGGTGCTCGTACAACCACCAACTCCAGCCCAGACCCGGCCGAGGCGTCCGGCCTCCGCGAGGGCACCGGCCCTGTGCTGCCCACCTGAGGAGCACCGACATTTCCGTTCTTCCCTGGGCCAAACGTACTCGCCCCAAGCGAGAAAAAGTTTATTTTGGGACTGCCGTAGCCTTCACGTAATTGAAATCCTGATCCTTCCTGGAGCTTTTCAGTGACCC
>NW_010545593.1:0-12700 GCF_000687285.1 Phaethon lepturus
TTATTATTGTTATTATTATTATTATTATTACTCCTCTTCCTTTACTATCCTATTAAACTGTTCTTATCTCAGTTTTTTTTCCGATTCTCTCCCCATCCCACCTAGGTTGGGGGAGATGAGTGAGCATCTGCATGATGCTTAGTGGCTAAACCATGACACCACTTTCCTCTAACCTGTACTCTTTGGGTACTTTATGCTTATATTTGTGTTTATCAATAAATTGCAGTTTCCCAATTAAAGTGGGAGGGGCAGGGGCTCATAGGACCTTTGATAAATGAAGATAGAAATTGTCTTCCCATTAGGTGAAGTTGATAGCTGCCAGTTTTTCCTCCGGTTATTAAATGACAGGCACTGAATTCAGTGTTAAACATTTATGCATGATGAAAAAGCAACCTATGAATTCAAGGTTAAACATTTATATAAAAGAGCAACATGGAAAAAAAATAGAAACTTAGAAGAAAACTAATGACCTTTAAACATCAAAGGCAAATTTCCTATCCATTAGGAGATCACTGTTGCTAATGTAGCACAAAACTGCACTGACATGATTTCTGGTGTCACATCTGATACTGAAGAAAACCCTGTTCTCACTGAAAAAAAGGCTTTCTCCTACAAGGGGCAAAGATTTCAGAAACCTATCTCTTTTACCTTTACAAATGCTACTTGAGTTTTAATTTTTTGCAGTTCTGGAAGAATTTGACATAAGATTTCACATACTTGTTAAGCTGAAAGTCTGGCAAAAGACAAATCTACTTAATATTTGAATATCAAACAGGTAGTAAATGTAATGACTTGACACAGTAAAGACACACAGACAGAGCTTAATGCTCCTATATATTCTTTGTACCATGTTCTCCATCCCAAACACCATAAACAAGATATCTACTAATAGAGTTCCAGATTAGAAAGTTCCTTCTGCAGACAGTATGTTAATCATTATGTAGGCAGGTCTAGGACTAATAATTGCTAGTCAGTCTCGCACTGCTGGAAGGTTTTGACTGAAAATCTAAAATACATCTGATATACTTCTTACAAGATTATATTATTTCTGGGTGATTTCAGAGTCTTTAATAATCACATGTGGTGTTGGGTAACAGAAATTTTGGGGAAAGAAAAAAAATAATATTGCACAATATGAAATGTTTTATCTGAAGGAAGAAAATCAGCCATTTATAAACCTACTGCAATCTTAAAGCAACATAAATTCTCATGATTTTGCCTCAGTAAACAGAACCACGTATTTTGTTACATGTTATATTTATGCTCTGCCTTTTAATACTCCTAATGAGACATATATGTTGATGAGTGAAAAAAAATACGTTGTTTAGATTATACTTACAAAGCCAACATGTCCTTGATGATACCTTTTCACTTTTAGCTATAAATGCACAACTGAAATTTCACTGCTTTGCCTCCCTCTCTTCAGAAAGCTTGTACTGCTTAACCAAGTGAGTTTATTTCCAAAAACTAATTGCAGCAACTGTATGCCTGCATAGCCTATATAGCCGAGAGACTGATTTACAGCGGGGGCTACATTATCATGGTTTTTCTCTGGCTCATATTCTATCATTACTAAGCAACTAAATTCTTTCTGAACTCAGGTAAAGTAAACCTGAACATCAAGATTCAATCCTGGCCACTCACATGAGAAACAGAAGATTTATTTACCAACCAGTAACACAAATTTTGGCACCTAAGAGTACAGCTATTCTGTGGACTACTTCAGTCACTGAGTATAGATACTTAAAGTCTGTCTATCAGTTGGCAGGTCCCTCCTGTGTATGCACCAGATGATATGATTTGCACATCTCACTCGACACTGTTGGTGCTAGTCTACATAACAAGCTTCATAAATGCACAAGGCTGTTTCATAGGTCATTAATTTTTACTGATATAATGTATAAATGTAAAAAAAGCAGATTCCTTTGTTTGTACAATATACCCAGCAAATTAAAAAAAAAAAAAAGAAGAAAAAGATATAATGGGAAGCATACTAGAAGAAGTAACTGGAAATGCATCTGTAACAGCAGAATGTGCTCTAGTATGTCTGAAGTTGTAATAATGTCATCTTACTCATAGTAAACAGTAGATGTACCTTAAGTAAACCCAAACCACTAAAAATCCCAGAGATGCAGCCCTGCCCTACAACATATCCTGAAAGAATGAATATTCTCTCTTTTTACTAAAAAGATATGATCCTTAGGTGGAAGTGGATGCTTTAAGCACTGAGGGAGGATAAGAGAAAGCTAAGAGAAAAAAGTAGAGAGAAATATCAACCAGAAACAGTAGAGAGAAGTATCAAGCAATGTATAAAGACAGAGAGGGATACATACCAATATGAGAAGTATAATATTGAGGGAAGAACAACTATAGGAAACTAGTTATGATAGGAGTCCAGGAAAAGAAATAAAACTGGAGAAAAGAAATATTGTGTTGTCACTGGGGATACAGAGAGACAGTGAAGGGAGAAAAACTAAAAATCAAACAAGGTGGGGGAAGGAAAGTACATGAAATAGAACAGTGATGGGAATAATGGAGTATAAGAAGGAAAAGAAAGCAGAGAGAACACTTTTAGTTTGGTGGATTAATTTTTTAAGGTGTTTTTTTACAGTTCCCCCAGAAACCTCATATCCACATGGAAGGGTGTGATGGAATAGTTGTTACTTAGGGGGTTTAGAGGTTAACCGTAAATATAAACCATAGTAGAAAAACTGTAGGCCAGACATCTTAAATAACCAGGGTAACAAGGGAATTCAGAGTGCCTGTATTTTTAAAACAGCCTTTTTTTTTTCAGCAAATCTTGAAGTATAGCTTATACAAGTCTTCAATTTCTTTTTTTTATGGACTGTCTTGTGTGCTTTGCTCTGGAAGTCTTATACACCCACCTTGGCAGATGTTAAGTCCCCATGCCATTTCCCTCCCCATCAAAGAAAGCATTCAGCAGGGCAAGTATCTTTTGACAGAAGGACTTCCCTAGGAGTAGAGATCTGTTCACACATCCTTTGCTGCTCTACAGTCTCCAGCAGGAAAAGCAGAGGGTTATCACCCCCTTGTAGAAACAGGATATTAGGAGGTTTTTTTCCTTTCCTCAGAGGCAATTCTATGTTATTTGGCTTTTGGTCCAGTGCCTTGTCTTGTCAATTCTCCCTTGCTTTTTCTTCCTCTTCTCCTTTCTTCCTTCCTCAGAACAAGCTGTTCTTACTTCACATCCGACTTCTTTATTGTGGGTAATTTTTTTATTTCATTTTTTTGTTTGGTTGGTTTTGGTTTTGTTGCCTGCACCATGCCTATCTTTCATAGTGTAAATGTGAAAAAAAGAAAAGGAAAAGCATAATGTGAAACAAGTGCTATGTTACAGTACTCCCTGTTATGGAAAGTGAATCTGGAACCAGAGGATGTAAGCATAACTATTTAAGCTAATGTCCCACTATTAGCATTAGTATTGTCATAAATCTCTATTGAGACCAGACAACAGGAATTCATGCTGTGTCGGCATGAATTCCAGCGATGTTTTCTGAGATTCCTTTTATTGCTTTCCTTTACATTGGAGGCTTTAGCTTCTTGAGATAGGTACAATTTATTTTAGCTGCACCAAGACACAAGTCTGTAACAATTACATTTATGTTATTAAAGGAAGCAAACCAGGGACTGCTCTCTAGCTCTGAGAACTAGCGTCACGGCACAGCTCTCATCCAGGTGGCTAAATCTCTTACCCTTCAAAACAGGGTGCCTTCAGCCTGCCTTCTGGAGTTGACTTGGTCAGTGCTGTTTCATGAAGTGTGCCCAGGAGCTGCCTGTGCAAACGGCAGCTGCCCCAGGTAACAACCACGTTAACAAGGTAATAGCAGCAATGACTGTGTGGCAGTGCCTGTTCCCATACCCGGCGCCGTTTAATTTACTAGTACAGGCATTGCCAATTAAGCTTTTAAGTGCTACTGTAATGCAAACAATAAAATGAAACTGGCGCATTTCCCAGTGTTATGTTCACCTCTTTGGGTGTATTTGAACATACTTCTTTTAAAATCCAATGAATGCTAAAAAAAAAGAAAAGCAATAAAGTATATTCATTTCCCCATTCTGGAGAATGATAACCCTCATAGACTGAAATCTTACATTGCTTTAATTTGTCACTGTTTAAAAGGATTCAGAAAAGGTCTGCAGATGGAAACACTGTCTTGGGCACCATCTGTGAGACACATATCGGTCTCTGTAAACAAGTCACAGCAATAAAAATTGGAACCTGGGATAGATTATACATGAAAAATGCACACTTAATTATTTCTAACTTTAAGGGTCAAATTGGAGTATATCTGAGCTGTGCAAAATAATGTAAAAAACAAAAACATGCTTGTGGAAGGAACTGCAGTGTCTCACAGGTCTGTCTTTAAGTGGGGGTTGGTGGCTTCCACAGTCCAAAATAGGTCAGCGAAGCGGATCGTGGCGCGTTGCTGGATCTTGCGATTTGTGAAGACCAGCGCGGGACCTCAAGGGTAAGTTTTCATGTATTGTTTGCATAGATGACTTGCTATTCTTCTTTACCACATTGACAATGTGCTCTCTTTCCTGTTACTGTAATTCTTGTTTGTTTGCTTCTTATCTAGATGCCAAGGGGAATGAACCTCCCACAGAAGGGTGTTTTTTAGTGATCTCAACATTTTAACAGAGGGCTAAAGCATTGCAGTATGTTACTTAAAAAAAATGTATCCTAAACTATTTGAACCTGTTCCTGGGTACTATTAACAATTGCAGTAGGGTTTTATGTATGCAAAACCCACAGATTAAAATGGACTGTCATTGTTTGTCTTCTTGCTAATTTACTTAGGAATTTGCTATATTTATTGGACTTTTATTAAGGTAGTCCAGTGAAAAATCTCTCATAGATATAAATTTATGAATTTATAATAGGAAAGAGGCCAAACAGGCCTTCTAATTCTGACACAGCCCTCTGGTTCTCAAAATTATGAAGATATTAGAGGCAAGAGCCTACTTCTAAGGTTGCTTGTGTAACATGGATTTTCACTTAAAGATTGATTTCTAAAAGGGAATGGTGGGCCAATAAAATTGCCTTCTTCTAGAAGCAAATGTTACAGTAAAAGACATTTCAAAATGCCCAAAACCATTTTTGGGCAAAAAAATCTAGGAAATATTTGGATTTTATTTCCCTTAAACACAAATACGAATTTTAGACTCAGACAAGAGCATAAGCCTGAATCAAAATAATAAAATTCAGTCCGCTGATAATTAAATTTGTTTTTCAACTTCTTTAATATTTGTATTTTTGTGTGTAAATCCTTCTGCTAAAGTAGTATTGCTTTGTTTTGCTTTTAGCTAACTGCTAAAATGTTTTTGTCTCTTGTTCTTTTGAACAAGCCAACTTGTTCAAAAATAACAAAAGCATTGAAGTTATATTCAGACCTGTTCAGACAGAAGGAAATGAAATTTTTTGATATGAAAGTTCTTTAAGTTTTTCTATGTCATCATCTGTCTGACAGGTGATTATTAAGGAAGAAAATATCACTATTCCACTCAGATAAAAAAATCTACTTTTTTTAAAAATCAAAAGTAATCAATTTTTTCTGTATTGTTGATATTGGAATTTTTTTTTTTTTAGTACAGATTTTACTCAGCAACAGTCTCCATTGCTCTAAACTCACCAGGTCACCTAGAAATTCAGTTCTGTCCTCCTGACTTTACTCTTTTTCATCCTGAAAGATATCTGTAAATTTCTACTGAATAAACACCTGCAGAATCCTTGAGCAATAATAGCTCAGCATGTGGAAAAGGTTGGGAAATAAGGAGGGGTATTTGGTTTATTTTTAGCTGTGGGTCCAAGAATATCCCAGGAAATGAATGCAATTTAAATGTGTTCTGGGCTAAGACCCAGTTAAGACTCTCTGAAGACTCTAGCACCAATGCCAAAAGACAGAAACCACTCAGAGGCTTCCTAGGACTGCTGTGTCTGGCAAATATTTTTCATAAAGAAGAGCTTTCTGAAACCTAAAAGGGGGATATAAATCATATTATAAAAACAAGAATAGCATTAAGAAAGATTGATTCTCTCCTAGTTATCTAAGACACTCCTTATTGTTTCATTTTCAATTTATGTATTTATGGCTTGAACTGTTTCAGCTCATCCCGCTGCCTATACGT
Source organism: Phaethon lepturus (assembly GCF_000687285.1). Lineage (NCBI taxonomy): Eukaryota > Metazoa > Chordata > Aves > Phaethontiformes > Phaethontidae > Phaethon > Phaethon lepturus. The sequence goes on from NW_010545593.1 coordinate 6,151, forward strand.
CAGGAACGAGGGAAAGCTGGGACTTTCACCGAAGGGTATGGGACTGCCCGCCTGCTGCCTGCTTCAGACGGTGTCAACCCAGCTAAGGGGAGGGTTTCTCCTGCTGCTGCTTTCTAACAGCCCTTGGAAGATGTCACTTTAAGTTGGAAAAGAGAGTAACACTGCCCGGAAATGTGGGTTGTGCTATGAGGTAAGGAGGGTTTCACAGCAGCTAGGAATTTCTTTGCCTAAATTCAGCTGTGCTGTGGCTTTATGGAATATTTCTTCAGACTATTAAAGTTCTTTTATTAGAGTCAGAATTGGAAATGGACCCTATATCTCCCCGTTTGGATTTAGAGGAGGATACCTCCAAAGGAGCAATAAAACTCTGGCATGACCCATATGCAGAGACTGAGACATTCTAAAGCTTTTACCGTTTCCCTTGATTAAGAGTAATGTCTCATACTTTATAGGATGGTTCAAGTCTTCAGAAAAAAGTACTTGAAAATGGTAAATAAAGAATATTCAGAATAATTGAAAGTACTTCAGGGAATTATCAGGATAAAAGATCTTTGATTCTAAAAAAAACATTTGAGGCCATAAAATTAAAATTTGAATGCTAAGATTTTTTACATTCCTATTGAAGTTAAAATCTCTGTAGTGGGGAGGATAGACAGATAGTTCAGACAAGTGACCTAGAAATTTGACTAATAAAAAAATTGCATCGGATTTGTTCTTCACAGGTCATACCCATCAATTTCAATTATATAATTTATTGTTCCAATTGTTGTTATAGTTATCACATTTGTAAAGCTAAACCAGAAATTTTAATTTAAGACATGCCATGAAGATTATTATATTCATCTGAAAAAGCTTGAGCCCAAATCCAGGATGAATTTTGTGGGATTTATGCAATAATAAATCTTATAATTGTTCAGTTTTGTAGTCAAAACAAATATACATTTGTGTGCATATTTCTTCATTTTTCGTCTCCTGAAACACACTAAATGACCAAAACCATAAACTTCCATGTAAATGCTCTCAACTGATTTAATTTAAATCCAGAATACCATCAAAGAGTCAAGCTAACTCAAGTTCTCCAGTGTGTACTTCTCAGAAAAAGCACATGTACAGAGACCTTCTATCACAGCTTCGCTGACATTTGGTTAGCCATTGCATTTCTAAACCCTGATTTACTGTTACTGCTGGGGCTAAAATTTTAACCTGACCAGGGAAATGTACGTAACTGTGCTGTGTTAATTATGGCTGTTGCTGGGACTGTAAGACTTATGCATTATTTCTTTGTCATCAATAGTGCTTTTAGTATTATAAAATAATGCAACAGGTTTTCTTTCAAAGGTAGTTGTCATTATTGCAAAATCCCATGGGCATGGTTTTACAGTGGGAGGGGAGAAATATACTCCACATATTTCCAGACAGTAAAGCAAATACTCAATGCCAGAGAGGGAAGATCATGCTTTTTGTGTATTTCTGTGTTTACTCAGGCTCATTTGTTCCATTCTATATCAACTCTGTGGTGGATTTCTGGTGTAAAATGATTTGTAGATGCTTAAACTGTATTTGTGCAAATACTATTATCCCAATCTGATCCTTGGAGATAATGTTGAAATGGTACAATACCTCTTATCAAATATCACTGGGAGAGAGCAAACTTCAAGATCCCAAGACAGAACTGATTATAAATATTTTATAAGATAGATGTCTAATGGATGGATCAGATTCACTGTGAACAAGAGGGTTTTATTTTTCTCTTTTTTTTCCTTTTTTTTTTTCTCTACAGCACAACATAGGTAATGAAGAATCAGCTTGAGACCATTTGATTTTGAAAATTTTCCTCATCAGCCAGAATGTAAAACAGCAAGATTTTCTAGGTTATCTATCCTTGTTGTCTTAAGTATTTAAAGACACCGATGAAGTTGGTTGTTTCTGCTTTTCAAAAGAATATCTGTATCTTATCTCTTTATAAAGCACCTGTCCTATTTCTAGGCTTTTAAGTACAGTAAGGGGAAGCAAAAGAAAAGAAAAAACTGTTTGAAACTGGCAAGATTTTTTTCTTCTCTTTCTTTTCCTCTGCAAAATAATACTATTGGTGTTGCTAAAAAAAATTAGAATTTTCTAAAGGAAGGAAATATAACATGGGAAACTGTACCTTGCTTACATGGTTTATAGGGTTCTTCAGTTCATTAGCAAGTGTTTATGAGTTCTGAAATTACACATTAACTCCTATTTCTCAGTTTTCTCATTCATGGTATAAAAATATGTGGACATAATATGCCTATTGCCAGGTAAGTAGTGTATTATTCATTTTGCTGGATAACTAATGAAGATATTTTACCAGTTTTAGCATTTCAATATTCAGTTTTAGACTTTAGTGACACAATTACACCAAATAACAACAACTATTTATAATAGCACTCGTTCTATATGAGGAGTTGGGAAGAGGTAGCTGGTATTGGCGTATGATTTAACAGATGCATTGGATATTGTTTGTCCAGCATATGGTTCTGTAGCAGATAAACTGAATAATCACTGGGAACCACTAAAGCAATTTCACTTTGAGAATTGTTGCACTTGTACTGCATTGAACAATTATTTGTAGTATTCTGCCCTACAGACTGGACTGCGGCTCATGCAGATATTGGGTTTCTATCTGAAAGAAATTTCTACACTAACAGTTTGTCAAAAGACAAATATGAGGTAAATGACATTAAAGAAAACATTATTATTTGAGAAAACCAGGTCAAATCTTTGGGGTTATTCCCCTTTTCTGACTTAACATATACTCCTTGAGAATTCCTAGTTTTCTGAGGATGTTCCTGTGAGATTTCAAGGTTTTCTTTCATTTTATTTCTTCCATTCTGAAATAGAGGGCTCAAAAATACAACTCTAAATAAAAGAATAAACAGATCACTTTAGAGCAACTTTACTTTTTCTTCTTGATGTGTAAATAATTTTACCTCTCCTAGAGCAACGGCCAAACATTCTATGCTCAATGAAGCAAGTAACTGGGCCATAAATGTTATTTCATATTAATGAAATCTGTTAATGAAATTAATCTCAGAATGAGATACATTCTTAGAATTACAAAGTGGGATAAAAAAGTTTGTCTTGCTAAAGAGAATACATTTTTAAAAAATTCATTATAAACATTTTGGTTAATAAAAGAAAACTCTAGAACTTAACTTCTGGTAGTTGTTTCACTTTGCATACTTCGTTGAACAGAAGGTACTATTTTCAGTGGTCTGGAGAAAGTAAACTACTGAGAGAGAAGATGACATTGAAATTCTTCAGTGACATTTTTTGTTAAACTTCATTAAAGTGAATGAAATGGGATCAATTTCAGAAGAGTGATGGGGCAGTAATGAAGAGAGGACCAGTGCTATTGAGAGCAGCATGTATCTGATGTTTTTATTCTGAGATCTGTTCCAGGGGAACATCCTTACTCCTTAGTTGCTGTTCTCTGTGTAATTATCACCTTCACTGCTAAGGACAGACTGCACATCATTTAATCACTTCAACGGCAAAGTCCTTGCCTGTGACATCCAAAAACAGGCAAGAAGGTGTTACGGAAAGAGAAAAGGACACAGAAGGATTTTTTAATATTGTAAAACAGAGAATCAAACTTTTGTATCTGCTCTAAGGTAATATATGATAAACATAATAGAGAAGGCAGCTAGTGTCACTCAACCTTCTTCATGTAAGGCTTTTTTAAAATCCAGGTTGCATTCAACATTGATTCTTTTCAATTTCTCAGATAAGATCACAAAACTTCAGATTCTATTAAGCCATTAGATAATGTAGTCTGTTCATCTGTTGTTTATGGTCAGCAAGAGACAGTATTATACTGTGGCTAATGACCTGAATCAAGTGATAAAAAAATGGACCAACTCTGTGTTTGTGCTTCTGATCTTGGTTAGTTGTAATTCCCCTACTAGCTTTTTCATTGTCTGCTTAATTGTATTCTGTGTGGGATAGGGAGATTTTATAATACTATTTCCTAGCATGTCTTGAACTTGAAGCCTTTAGGAAGTCAGTTCTGTTTTGTATGACTATACTTATTTCAAAAGTATTGCCAGGTTGAGTTGTTAAACCACACTATGCAACACTGTGTTTTGTTAACATGATCCAGCATGATCAATATCATCATTTTTAACCTGATCAATATCAGTCATGGGTGTTGTTATGCATGCACGTTACATGGTTATTCTCTCAGACTCATAAATACCTCCTGAAACACTTCCTACCAAAATATTATTCAAATAGTTCCTCTGTGGTAGCGTTCGTGAAAATTGCAGCAATATTATTCAGAATGGGATCATCAAAATTCCTGATCCTAACAGTAGCATGCTATGATTTTAATATAGCCAAGTGCCACATCTGTCCTTAGTCTCCTAGTCTTGCCTTGCGCTCTCCAGGATAGGATCCACACAGAGTTTCCCTGGATCAATGCTACCATCCTGGACGCAGTGAATTATGCCACCAAGGTAGGTAGATGCTTACTACTGCTGCAAACCTCACTGCTGTAAGTCAATGACCCTATCTTCAAAGATCTCCATACTCCCGTATTTTCAGCTTGAAGTAACATTTTGTGCTAAGTAACTCACTACTGTTCAGAGGAATGGAACCATCTTCCATGCCTACGCACCTTATTTTAATGTATAACACAGTCCATAAATGTGTTTAATACTGGGCTCCCCAGTACAAGAAAGATAGGGACTTACTGAAGTGCGTCCAGTGAAAGACATAGGAAACACTTTTGTACTGTGAAGGCAGTCAAACATTGGCACAGGTTGCCCAGAATGAATCACAATTCATTGCATTTGAGCCACTGTCATGAAGGATTCTCCCTCCATGTACGCATCACTGAGTGCAGCTGTTTAGTCAGTTCAGGCCAAATCTACCCACAGAAAGCATTTCTGTCTTCAGCAATGTCCTCCTACCCAGTGAAGTAAAGGGCCATCATGTAAATTGCCTCAGAGAATAATAAAATTCAGAATAAATTCAGTGGAAATGGTGTAGCTTCTGCAAAATCATGTTGTATATGAATAAGTAACTTAGAATCCAGAAGAGGAGTACTTTGTATGAATTTTTCTGAAAAAACATGTATCATTTAGTGAAATTCAATACTTAAGTTTTTCAACTTAAACTAAAATTGATATCAATTCTTCCACTGGAAAAAATTCAAGCAGTAGAAACTTCATTAGTCTTCCCCAATTCCCTTCTAAAATCAACAGAATTTGTAAATTTCTTTTTTTTAATCTATACTTAAGATAAATTCTTCTTCTTGAAAAAATAGTTTCTTATATGGTCATCACCACTAAAAAAGTCAGTATGTCATGTTCTTATTTTCATCCTAGTAAAATTTAAAAAAGAAATGTTTAATTTTATGCCATTCAATTCTGTTTCACAAATTCTGTAAGTTTGTGAAAACAGGCAAACCCAATAAACTCAAAATATTTCACAGGCAGACAATAACCTTAAAATACTTCACAAGCAGAATTCAGAGCCACAAGCAGGACATCAGACCTATTGGTCTGGTTTGGTTTAGACTATAATAGGTTTTCAAAAACTCATGGAAGTGTATATTTATTGTGGGTAAAATGAGTTTGCACTCCACTTTTTTTTTTCCTCATAACACACTGCATATTAAGGACAAGCATTTAAAAAATGACAGTTAGGATCATTTTCAGAAACAACTGAGCATCTGCTTTCTGAAATTAGATCTTTTAATGGTGCAAAATTGATCCAACAAACTTCATAAAAGCTTTTCCAGGGGCCAGAATGTTACCCTTTGTATGTGTTGATTTTGAGAACCAATTTACTTTGATTCGGAATGGGTATTCAACTTCTATAAATGAGTTATTGGAAAAATTCTTTCTGGAGTCTCAGAAGCATTTAACACATACATTCTGAAGAGTAGAAAGGGTAATAATGCAATGATTAGTTTATTAATGCAATGAAAAAGAGGGAAGAAGAGAAGAAACAAAGGATATTTCTTTTCCTGAGAATCTGTTCATCCCAGAAAAGGAAGTTTCAGCCTGGTCTATGGGGAATATTAGAAAGGATAAATACGTTGTGACATTTTTCAGTTATGTTGCTTTCTCTATTTTCTGCCTTAAATATGTAGCTGCTGTTCTCTTAATGTGCCAAAATCCCATTGCTCTCAGCTTGGTAATTAAAGTGCAATAATACTTCAGGTGATAAAAACATGAAGAGACGTGTTAATATTTCAGAATTTTTTTTTCTCTCATTTTATTCAAAGATGGAAATAAGAATACCTAGTTAGCTTGGAAAGATACAATAATTATGGAACAACATGACTATGGTAAACACATTTAAATTAAAGGTCACTGCCAAAAGAACAGTCATCTTGAATTCTATCAAACATAGCAGAAAATGTGTGTCAGAGTGCCTAGAAAGTATATTGGGGCTAAATCACATTCAGATGGTTGGATCAGATGGTTGTTTATTTAAGATACATAATGCATATGCATTAGGGAAGTGGGGTAGCTGATATTTTTGCAGAGGAATGCATATAATTCTCCTGCTG